>NW_027397087.1:1055154-1153576 GCF_003265705.2 Callorhinus ursinus | reverse complement strand
GTCTCTGTGGATAGGTCTGTTGCCAATCTAATGTTTCTACCATTGTAGGTTACAGATCTCTTCTCCCGAGCTGCTTTCATGATTTTCTCTTTGTCTCTGAGACTCGTAAGTTTTACTATTAGATGTCGGGGTGTTGACCTATTTTTATTGATTTTGAGAGGGGTTCTCTGTGCCTCCTGGATTTTAATGCCTGTTTCCTTCCTCACATTAGGGAAGTTTTCTGCTATAATTTGCTCCAATATACCTTCTGCCCCCCTCTCTAGAATGAGAACAGTCTTGTTGGTAGCATCAAAACTTAGTAAAAACTCAGATTTGTATGCAGTTGGTGGCTATAAAAGCTCAGATTTGTATGTACTTGATATGTGAGGGCTTCCCCATTGGGCTTGCAGCCAGAGGCCGGCTCCTCCAGGGTCAACCAGGTCTGCCTCAGACGCCCTGCTGAGCACAGGGGGAGCTGCCTGCCGGGGTGGGGTGGGGGAGGGGCACAGCCTGTGGTGGTGGGAGTTGGTGCAGCTGCGGCTGACAGCACACCTTTGTGTAATGACTTGTAGCAGCTTTCTCTTCTGGGGCCCTCGTGTAGTTGCCATGGAGCCTTAGGCCGGGAGCATCTCCCTGCAGTTCTTCCCACACACGCTTTACCGCCTGTGCTGGCCCCTCCATTCTGGCTGACCCCCAGCCCTACTCTGTATTGCCCCCCCCCCCCCACCCCCATGCGCACGGGCCTCCCACTTCCCCCAGTCCCTGGGGTTCTGATCTCTGTGCAGTCCTTTGTCTTTCTGGGCATAATTCCTTTCAAGATGGCTGACAGGCGGCTCACTCGTGGAGTCTATGTGGCCTTCCAGGAACATAGTCCTCGGCCCCACCCTGAGCAGAAGGGCAGCTCTTTCCCTTGAGGTTCTCTGTGTCCCTCTGTCTCCTTCTCTCCCCCTCTCTCTCTCTCTGTTCTGTCACCAGGCAAACTTGTCCCTCACTAAATTCCAGGGGACACTTGTAAGCTTCTCAGTGGTTCTTAGGCACTCAGCATTTGACTTCAGATAGGAGAGCACGCCCTTCCCTTTCTCCCTGACAGTTCCCTCCAAATGACTTATTTTCCTTTCATTGGCTTCATCATTTTTTGATGGACCCTCATAGTGGATGCAGCATCCCACTTCAGGGTGTGCACATATTAGCATCCTCTGAATTATCTGCCTGGGGGACCTCTGCTGAAACTCTAAGACAGAGGGGGAATCCCATTTTAATGTCTTCAAATAATTAAAGTGAGTTTCAGGTGTTTCTTTTGATTATTCTCTTCAAGCTTGTCTTTTATCGCTTGTTACTTCCTTTGACCTGATCAGTCTGGATCTCCCAGAGTTCTAAGGAGGACCACCAATATTAGTTGTGGTTTGTTGGAGCTCTTCCCAGAGACTCTGGGCAGCGAGGGAAGGAGCCACAGACAGTAGGGGTGCCTGGCCCCAGCTCTTGTCCAGTCCCACCTGCCGGGGGGCAGAAGGCAGACCTTCTGTCTGGCAGGACCCTTTCTTCCGCCCACTGAAGCACAGCGTAAAGACGTTTGGAGACAAATGCTTCAATGAGCAGTAAACACTGATTTCTGGCTATGTAAATTTTTCATTGTACAGTTTTTGTGGCCATTAGAGGAAATGAGATGAAGATTTATAACCAAATTATTCTCTTTTTAATAACTGAATATAAAAACAGAAATCGTGATTTTCCCTATGTGCTGTGTGGAACTCCACCTTTCTTGATTTGCTCTCTATCCAGAAGATGACAGCAGATGTTAAAATGTAAAAGAAATTTTAAAACGAAACAGAACTGGCAAGACAGCTCATGAATAATTAAGTCCAGCTAGAAGACCTCATAGGAAATGATTTACTTGTTCTTAGAATCTGTACGCTAGTGAGTAACAAAGAACACACTTGCTGTATGAGCTCCCAGGCATTCAGCTTCTCACAGAAAGGATGCTCAAGGAGAAGAGAGAGGCAAAAAAAAGAAAAATCCCACACTCTTCTTTTGCTCAAAAAGATCTAGTTCTATCCCACAATTTCAGCATGTCAGCAACACAATCTATGTTGCAGTTGAATTGGGAACTTCTCAACCAATAATTTCAAGGCTTAGTCATTATTTCCTGAAGGTTCACTAAATTAGTAACATTGAAGGCTAATGACTCAATTTTGTTTTAATGTCATTGTTCATATTCTTAATACACGTATATCATGCCCCATTATGTAACATTTAATGTAGGACCATTCAGAAGGGACTATTGTTCTAATTCTATATCATTGTTTAGTACTTTAAAATGGGAAAGTGGGGGGTTTCATATGATTTCTATAATTAATTTTAAAACAGCATTTTGTTAAAATGCTGTTTGGATAAAGAATTTGTATTGGGTAGGGAAGAAAAACAAACCTTAATGTCTCCCACTTGGAGAGAGTTTTATTTTCCGGTTTCATAATTAGGCCACTTCCGCAATCACAGTTACTCAGCCAACACTGAGCCTCTCTTGTAAGGTTGCCCTACCAGAACATTCGAGCGAAAGTAAGTGAGGCCTGGTGGAGAGTCTTACTGTGAGAGCTTTGCTAGGTCATAACCCTTTCACCACATACCTCGTCCCCCCGCACCCACATGCCCACTCCAGCCCCCTCCATCAGCGGTTCCTAACAATCCTTACTCCAAAACAGAACTGGGACCTGTCCATTGTTTTCCGTCTTGTCTGTCATCACTTTGGTTCAGACTATCCTCATCTCCCACTGTGACTAGTTTGGTGTCAGGTGCCTCCAAATACCAGCTAATTGGTCCGCTGCTCTGTTAACATAGAGCAGTGAGAAGAATCCTGCATTTCTTCTCCTTAAAAGTCTTTCCGAAGACTTTATCCCGCCTGGAATACAATCTCCTCTTCTTGCCATGGCTCACAGACCCTACCCGATCTCACACCGTACCCTCCCACCTCCTCTCCTGCCCCTTGGGCTCTCCACCCAAGCTCTTTCCTGCCTCGGGGCCTTGGCACATAGTGTTCCTCTCTGCCTGGAATGCTCCTCTTCCAGATTTTAGACTCCTTAGCTCCTCTTTATCCCACAGGGTTAGCTCATGTCTCCTCCTCAGAGAGGCCTTCCTGCACTCCAGTCCAGGAGCCACCCTCTTTCTGGAGTTATTCCACATGGCCCTCTTTGTTCCTTCCTCGATATCTCCCCATCAGGAATTATGACTGCTTTTCTAGTTGGATGCCTGCCCTGTGACTCCAGGGACACTGTAGTCTTTGTTCATTGCTGAGTCTTCTGTGCGGAGAACAGCACGTCATATGGGCTCAGTAACTCGTCGTTCAGCAGAGGGAGGAGGCGGTGAGAGTGTTGAGAGCAGATGCTACGTGTATGTTTTGATTTTTCCTGTGGGAGGTGAGTGTTGACCCTGCAAGGCTACGTATCTTTTCGTGTTTTAATTACTTAAAACCGTGGTCATATTTCCTCATCGGATTAATGTGGTTGCTGTTGATGTACAAAAGCTCTATTTCTTGTTACAAACCTGGGAGAATGTGAAGTGTCATTTTGAAAGGCTTCACTGTCGTCCTCTCTTCCTTACAAGGGGAGCTTTGGGGTGTAACTATACCCGTAACCAAACCTATATATGTGAGGCTGAAATTCAGCCAGAATGCTTAATTCACGTATTGAAAGACTTTAGTACCCTGGAAATCGGTGCCTGCCATTCCTGTGAACCCCCAGGTGTCTTTCCCCCTTCCTGGGAGGTGTCTCTGCAGGCACTGCTGGAGTGGACCAGAGTGTCGGGTCTGGATGGCAGCAGGGTGGTGGTGCCCCTGGGAAAGGCACCAAAGGCACTGGCACCCCAGTGAGCAGACACTTGATGCCCATTTGGCTTCCTTAAGGCTATGGCCACATGCTGATGCTTCTTCAGAGTCGCCCTCGTATGGCTGCTTTGGGGAACTGCAGCCTCTGCAGTATATCACTTCAAATAATAGCACCTGGCATATATAGCGTTTGTGTTTAATATGCTGGTATTTCTTCATCTTTTGCCTGCCTCTGAAGGTTACAATTTCCTATTTCCCCCAGAGAGTTATGCCATGTTTTCTTCAATTAATACGTGAGTAATGTCCCTCAAGTAAAAAGACCTGAAGTCCTCATGCTGTACTTTCAGTATGATCTGTTTGGAGAATAGTATCATCATCACTGTTACTCTTTTGAGTACTCTAGTAATAATATCTGCAATAATGATTTGTCTGCTAGAGTAAGGAAAAACATGATTTTTAAAGTCTAGTGATATTTCTGTATAAGTTAACTTTTAAGAACTTAGCTGACACGGGTCGACGGAGGATCCTGCACTGACCATTCTCTCTACTGCTTTATTGCGTACTTTCGGATGTTTGCTGTACTGAGCCCAAATTCACGCGCTTCCCAACAAAACAATTTAGGGGCGGGGGACCTTATCTTGAATTTTTTACGTACTTGGGCTGGGATTTCTTTTTTTAACCTCTCTCTTCCTGGTCTCTCCAAATGTTACAGAGTGCGTTTCCTGATGGGTGGACGTCATGGAGAATTTAAGTTCCTGCCTCCCTCTGGCTATGCCCCTTGCTATGAAGCCTTACTTCCAAAAGAAAAGATGAGATTGGAGCCTGTGAAAGAATATAAACGTGACGCTGAAGGCATTAGAGATCTGCTGGGTACCACCCAGTCCCTCTCCCAAGCCTCTTTCATCCCTTGCCCCATAGACACTAGTCAGGTAGGTTCCTGCTGCCCGCAGGGGTAGATGAAGTGATAGGGCTAAATCCTTCTCTGTTGTCTCTCAACCATTCCTGTCGTCCATTCTGTATTATTGTCCTGTCATGCGAACAACTGTCGTTCTTCGTGTTTCCACCATAAGCGTAGATTGAGCTCTTTAAGGATTTCTTAGAGAACAAGTGATCACTTGCTACAGGCAAGGCTCTGTGAGGTGCAGGCACAGATATGCAGTACTCTCTGGGAACTTGCTACCACACTGAAGAGGTAAAAAGCAAATGTATTATTTTTTTTCAATCTGAGTGTAATGCAAAATGAACTGTAGCACAAATAAGTGCTGGAGACACCTGTTAGGCTAGAATATTTCTAGAAGTCTAGTTAGGATAGGCTTCAACCAGAGCCTTTAATAAGCCAAAATGAGGAGGGGCATCCAGGGCTGAAGTAACAGGAATAGGGTAAGTAAGGGTCTAGAAGTAGAAACACAAAGTACGGACAGGTGGATAAGCACCCTCTGATCCAGCAATCTCACTACTAGGTATTTACCCAAAGAATACAGATACACTAATCCAAAGGAATACACACATCCCAATGTTTATAGCATCATTATCTACAATAGCCGAATTATGGAAACAGCCCAAGTGTCCATCGAATGATGAATAAAGAAGAGGTGGGGTGTGTGTGTGTGTGTGTGTGTGTGTGTGTGTGTGTGTGTGTGTGTGAGAGAGATGGAATATTATTCAGCCCTAAAGAAGAATGAAATCTTGCCATTTGCAACAACATGGATGGAGCTAGAGTGTATTATGCTATGCAAACTAAATCAGAGAATGATAAATACTATATGATCTCGCTCATATGTGGAATTTAAGAAACAAAACAAATAAGCAAA
The DNA here is from genome assembly GCF_003265705.2 of Callorhinus ursinus. Lineage (NCBI taxonomy): Eukaryota > Metazoa > Chordata > Mammalia > Carnivora > Otariidae > Callorhinus > Callorhinus ursinus. The sequence continues at coordinate 1,147,972 of NW_027397087.1, read as the reverse complement.
GGGGAAAAAAAAAGAGGCAAACCAGGAAACAGACTCTTAACTGTAGAGAACAAACCCATGGTGACCAGAAGGGAGCTGGGTGGGGGATGGGGGAAACAGGTGATGGGGATGAAGAGCACACTTACCATGATGAGCACTGAGCCATGTACAGAATCGTTGAATCACTATATTGTACACCTGAAACTGATATAACACGGTGTGTTAACTAACTGGAATTTAAACAAAAACTTTTTAAAAAGTAGGGGCAGATGATAATAAATATTCTCCTATGGCTGGATGCTCAGAGGAGAGGGAGAGTGTAGGAGGAGAGCTGGAAATAAAACTGAAAGAAATGGGATAGTACATAGGAGGGGAAAGTGCTGATAAAGGGACATTTCTTTCCCTTTCCAAGGTGTCTGTTTTGGAAGAGACACACTCACAGGCTTATGACAAGGGGCATAAATAACAGTTTCCAGTATTTCCTCCACACCAGTGCTATTCAAGTCACTATTCTAAACATTAGAGAAAATCATTGACAAGGAGACTTGTCTCTGAAGCACATCGGGTTAATGGTTTGTAGGAATATAGCTCTCTTGACCTATAGAAAGTCTCCAGCATGTTACTTCCCCATAATATTCACGTGACCCTATTACATTCAGTTATTCGTGCATGTTCCTGAATTTGCTTCATACCGTCCACAGCTCATTATTGTGAACTCGCTTAGAACGGAAAGAGCAGCATTTCCCTGCCTGCCTCACAGAGCCTGGTGTAGCACCTTGAAAGTAGTTGGCATTAAGAAGGTTGACAGGAAACTGGGGAGGAGTGGGCGAGCCAGAGATGATCCTGGGAATTGGATCCTCTGGTTCCAGTGTACCCTACACATGAAGCTTGAGGGCCAGAGAACTAAATTAGCTTTCGCATGGACACAAGGCCACCAGCACGCAAGTGAGGGGAGAGGGGAGAGCGTGAGCATGATACCTACTTCTTCGCACCAATCCTCGCTGAATCATCAGAAACAAGTGTTAAGAAAGGCCTCCTGGAAGAAGTGGGCCTCAAAAGAATGAGGGGAAATTTGATGAGGGAGGAAAAGAGGGCTTGAGCAAAGAGTGGGAAGAGCGTCTACACATGCAGAACTAGATTTGAAAATTGAAGATTACAGATAAATCAGCAAGCCAGGTCCAGACCCATAGTTGAATCTGTATGGCCCCTAGAACTAGGGAGATGTTCCCAGGGAATCAAATAATAGGCAAGTTCTTGTCGGAAAGGTGCAATTTATTATCTTGAATGAGGCCTTATAATTTTTTAGGATCTACCATTCTGTGAAATTATTGTCAAAGGAGAAGTTACGTATGTAGAGAGTCAACTCCATCCTCCCTGGGGCACAGTAACCAGTTTGCAGGCGAAGTAGTGCTGACTGGAGCCCTGTCCTAGGTACTACCAGTACCCAGGGCTTGAAGTGCCCCAGCCCCTGGCTGAGCGCTGGGAAGAAGGAGCCCAGCTTCGGGCAGCCCAGCCCCAGACACCATAAGGCAGTTCGCAAGCCAGTGTTACTCTGCCCCAGGTGGTCACCAGTTGAGGTCACTGAAATTATGATTTGGGGTTCCTTGTGGCGGCCTTTTTCCACATTTTCTCCTTTTTTTGAAGCATGTGGTTCCTCCCACATGCAAATCCCCTTTCATTCTGTGATCACCTAAGGAGCACTTAGTTTAAAAATTATCTTGGTTTACCAATAAAACCCAAATATAGTTGTAATTTCTTCGCTAATAATTTTCCCCATTTTGCTCTTTATTGAAACGTCATGCCATTTATTAACTTTGACTCTTTGATGATTAGATTAAGTTGATTTTTTTAAATGTCTTTCATTGAAAGGCGGATAGTGATTATACACATAGGTTAAATATGTTATTGCTGTTTTTCTCCATGATCTCCTTACATACGTCACTGACTTGATACACATTCTTTTACTAAAAAAATATTTTCTCCCAGAGCTACCCCCTCAAGAAGAAAAAAAAAAAAATCGGGATTTTTGTATTAGTGGAAACACTAATAACCTTTGTAATAGAGTGAGGATTGCAAGGGACCAGGCAGGTGATGCAGAAATGAAGTAGGTTCAAATGCACAGGCCCTCCGGCTGATAATTGCTAGGCAAAAGTGTGAGTCCAATGTTAGTGATCTTCCAAGGGATCAAAACAAACTAGAAATCTGGATTTTTATATGAAATCTCCCATTTCTTTTTATTTTATTTTTTTTATTATGTTATGTCACCATATAATACATCACTAGTTTTTGATGTAGTGATCCACGATTCATTGTTTTCATATGACACCCAGTGCTCCATGCAATACGTGCCCTCCTTAATACCCATCACCGGGCTAACCCATCCCCCACCCCCTTTCCCCTCTAAAACCCTCAGTTTGTTTCTCAGAGTCCATAGTCTGTCATGGTTCATCTCTCCTTCCAATTTCCCCCCCTTCATTTTTCCCTTCCTTCTCCTAATGTCCTCCATGCTCTTCCTTATGTTCCACAAATAAGTGAAACCATATCATGATTGACTTTCTCTGCTTGACTTATTTCACATAGCATAATCTCCTCCAGTCCCATCCATGTTGATGTACAAGTTGGGTCTTCATCCTTTCTGATGGCTGAGTAATATTCCATTGTATATATGGACCACATCTTTATCCATTCATCTCCCGTTTCTTAAAAGTTGCCAAGGGATAAACATGAGAATAATAGTAATAATAATAATTGCAGTCACAGTAGTAGTAAATTTTTAAAAATCGGAGGAAGGAAAGGAGGGTCCCCTCCTTGGGCCCCCAGGGTGTGACCTCTATGGAGAGATACAAGCAAAGTGCCAGGAAAACTCAGAGAAACTCTCCCTGGAGGTAATTGGGGAAGACTTCCCAAAGGGAAGTTGAGCTAAATTTGAGCTAAATTGAGAAGGATGGCTACTGAGGGTGTTTGGATTAAAACCAGAGCTGGACAGCAGTTAAAGCAGTGAAAACAGATCTTACGTAGGAGCTAAGTAAATAGGGGAAAAGGAACTCCGGTGTAGAGCCAGGCTTGGTTCTGAGTACGATAAGAACAAGTAGGGATTTAGAGCCAAGGAGAGCAAGTTGGGGAGGTGGGGAGAGTCAGTGCAAGGGAAATTACTAAGAGAAGCCTCAGGGGTTAGGATGGATTCTTGCTAAATTGATCTCACAGGATTCTATCTGAAGGCAGGACACAGTGATCTGATATCACCTGGGGGATGGTAGGGGGGCGGAATTTGATCAGACACAGAGGTAGGGGGACGGGTGATCAGCTATCAAGGGAGGTGGATTCTCGCCAAACTGATTTAGCAGGATCCTTTCTACAACTGGGGTCTTAAGAACAAGGCCCAAGGATAGAGCCTAGCTGGAAAACTAGGGTTCTAGAGGTTCCCGTCTAGAGCCTGGTCTAGGAGAGTGTCCTTGTGTGTGTCCTTGTCATCTGCTATGTGGCATAGAGGGGTGTGCGTGTGTGTGTGTGTGTGTGTGTGTGTGTACATACATATGTGTGTTGGGGGATTAATAAGGGTAAAGTTTGCAAGTGCAAGGACACAGAACTGTGAAACAGTGTGACCTTTGGTGAGAATTTCAAGAAGTTTGGCGGGAATGTGTTTGGGAGGACCACAGTGGAAGAACTGAAGGAGGACACTGTATCCTTGGTTAACACATCTAGTTTGTGTCTTAGGAGTTCAAGGAACACTTGGAGACACCCAGGAGGTGAGTGCTGTGATGTGATTTTGTTGTTGTAGGCTCATCACTCTGGCCACAGTGTGGAGGGTAGATTGGTGGGCAGTTGAGGAGACCAACTGTGAGGCTCTTCCAATAGTCCAAGGAGAAAAGGTTTAGTAGATGAGAGGAGGGGGGCCTTCAGAAAGATGCTTCAAAAATGAACATGATCAATTGTGTGACTGATTTGATGGCGGTGCGGGAGAGGGCAAGTCATGCCGAGAGGGAAGACACTAGGATTGATTTCCAGGCTTGAAGCAATGGTGGGCCATTCAACGAAAAGAGAGAAGAAAAACAGGAAGAGGAAAGGTTTTGAAGGAAAGACATGAATTTGGTTTTGAATAGCATGTTGGGTTTGCTTTGGTGGGAAAATCTTGTGGACAGTTGGAACTGTAGGTCTGAACCTCGGGAGAGACCATGGCTGGAGACATACAGACTTGAGAGTGACCGTCTATGGCTAGGTGAGATCTTCCAAGGAGAGAGCATGGACAGAGGGGAGGGGAGGCCCAGGGAAGCATTCACATGGGAAGAACATAGAACACAAATATCTACAAGGAAGACTGAGAAAGGATGGGCAAAGAGGAAGCCCAGAGAGGAAGGAATCTCTAGAAGCATCTGGGTTAAACAGGGTGGGTTGCAACAGTATAGTTCTTCTGGGGAAAAAGGAACCTCTGGGAGCAGCCTCTGCTGGGGGACGTGTAGTGAATTCAGCTGTGGCACGTTATCCACATACATTTTTATGATGGATTTCAATATGGTTAGTTCTTGTACTGTTGACTTCACACTTGTTCCTTTTCCTTTTAGGTCATTTTGCCCCCTCACCTAGAAAAGATCCGAGACAGACTGGCTGAAAACATTCACGAGCTTTGGGGAATGAATAAAATAGAGCTTGGCTGGACTTTTGGCAAGGTCTGTGTTCCAGTGGCCAGGCTGGGGCAGAGGGCTGGATGGCCTTGTTACCTGGGAGGGTTCTTGAAAGACTCGAATGAGGGAGGGAACCACATGAGCCAAAACTCATTCCTTCTTACTGCCCCCTGTGTAGCTGATGCTCTAAGCCTTGCTCAGTTGTCTGTCTGAGTGCGGTCAAGGGTGCTGGGGAGGCCAGCTCTGCACTGACAGAAGTGGGGGTTCGCCTCCCTTCTTACTCGGAAAGGGTTTCCTCTATTAGGGGAATATTGAGCACAGTCATTTCCCAGGACCTCCTTCAGAACTCTCATTATTCCTTTCCCCTTCAGAAAAAGCTGTCCTCTCTGCATGAGAGGCAAAAACAAACAAACAAACAAAAAAAAACGGCTGATTCATTGTTTTGGATCAGAATTTGTTTGATATGGTTTTCAGATGATCACTAAGATTAACAGACACTCAGAGGAGGTTACAGAATCTCTTGCACTAGAAAGCATTTTTCAAAGAGGATGTAAATTGACTTTGTTCTGTGATTTGTGTAAGGTCATGTATGAAGGCACAAGAATAAGTGAGTTGTGGAGCTTCCTATGACCCTGACACCCTCAAATTACGAATATTCCAGCTTCGTTACTGAAAGGGTCCCTGCACTCTAACACTTACATATTGATAGAGCTACCTTCTACATGACCACCTCTCTGCTGTATGCTTTAATAACACCACAGACCTCTCCTTGGGAGAACTACTCACAATTGCAGTATTATATATTTTTTTATGATTATTTTATTACTGCTCTCTACCCCATTAGACTGTAATCTTTATGGGCCTGGGGCTATCCCAGCTCACCATTGAACTCCTAATGTCTAACTCAGTACCTACCACGTAGGAGACACTTGACAAATGTTTGCTGAATGAATGCATTAATTAATGTCTAGATCTGTACTGTTCAATATTAAGAGTCATGAGCCACAAGCGACTATGGAGCACTTGAAATGAGACTAGTCTGAATTGAAATGTGCTATAATTCTAAAATGCACTGGATTTTGAAGACTTGCTATGAAAAATTAATACAGAATATCTGAAATGATTTCTTAGACTAATGGCTTGTTAAAAAGATAATATTTTTAGACATTGGGTTAAATGAAATATATTATTAAGGTGAACTTCACCTGTTTATCTTTGCTCTTCTCATGTGGCTACTCGAAAATTTGAAATTACAAATGTGCTTCACATTTGTGGCTGACTTTATATTTCTGTTGGACAGTGCTGTCTATTGGACAGATTCTGTAGTCCTTTATGTTCTGAAGACTGCTACCGTGCAGGGGGCATTTTGGTTCCATGAATTTGGGACTGGCAGGAACATGGCTACCATGTATAAAATTGTTTCTCTGCGAGAATATGTTCTGAATGCAGACACTTGAATAGAAACAAACCCACAGGATCGTATGTTTTCACTCATGTGGAATATCAGAAACAGCTCAGAGAATCATAGGGGAAGGGAGAGAAAACTGAATGGGAAGAAATCAGAGAGGGAGACAAACCACAAGAGACTCTTGACTCTGGGAAAGAAACTGAGGGTTGCGGAAAGGGAGATGGGTGGGGGGATGGGATAATTGGGGGTTGGGTATTGAGGGCACGTGATATGAAAAGCACCAGGTGTTATACGCAACTGATGAATCATTGAACACTACATCTGAAAATAATGATGTACCATATATTGGCTAATTGAATTTAAATAAAAAAATTAAAAATAAATCCACAGAGCACAAACCACTGGCAACTCAGGGACTGTGTGTGTCATTGACTAGAGAGGAGATTGTCTATTTGACTATCAGCAAATAACTGTCTTTGTCTTGCCTGATATGTATTGCCTGGGCCATCTTTCAAAGCATGTCCTTTTCTGTTTTTCCAGGGCAGTGCCTGTTGTCAAAACTCATATTTTTCCTTATGTTGTCACCTAGATACGGGACGACAATAAAAGACAACACCCCTGTCTTGTGGAGTTTTCAAAGCTGCCTGAAACTGAGAAGAATTATAACCTACAAATGTCAACTGAAACCTTAAAGTAAGTGTTTAATTGAATTGAATGTGGACTAAACCGTGAGCAGGTGATTTAATGCCTTATAACCATATTGCGAAGGTATGTCTCTTGCCTTGAAACTTGAAAACATGATGCATTCTGATAAACGAGCGGAAATGGTGATTATTCATGCCACAGGAGGATTTAGCATAGTAAGGAACACATCCACCATTGTTATTGATCAACTCAGATGCAGGTGAGGGTTCTTGCTGCCCTGCATCAAGCAGACCCTTTCCTCTCCCTCTGTCACATTATAGAACCCTCCTGGCCCTGGGGTGCCACATTGCTCATGTGAATCCAGCTGCTGAGGAGGATCTCAAGAAGGTCAAATTGCCCAAAAAGTAAGTGATTTTTTTTTTAATGATCGAAGACTTGCATGCTTCAGTCTGAATTTTTTAACTGGGCGGATGGGAGGCCCATGCACAAAGGCAGGTGATGGCCCCATATGCTTGCTAGCACCCGTTGAGGATGCCTCTTCCAGTTTATCGACTGCACTGTAAATTCGAGGCAGAAGTCTGCCAAAGTACAAGTGTTTCCAGGCTTTCCCTCTTTTTGCTCCTTCGGCGAGAACCTACATTGCTATTGTTAGTTCTAAGCCTGGAGATGTGGCTCTCAGAGGGGTACACAGCCTTTGGCCTGTAAGAACACCAGTTGGCCACAGGGGCTTGAGAGTGATTGGTAGCCACAGCAAAGATTCGCTCCTCTGGCATTGGGCCAGCCTGATAAGTCCTTTGTGGAAACGGTTGTCTCTGCCAAGGTTGAATTCAGCCCCTCAATCTGCCCGTGTCCTATTCTCCCTCTCACCTGTACAATCACAGAGAGGCACCCATTCTCACACACTCGGACGCGGGCTCCCTGGCACCTGCACTGGCTCCCTCGCTTGCTCACCCTCCATGCACACACAGGTGTCATAATTACTTCTGAGCCACAGCGGCACCAGCTTTAATCAAATGCCTATCTTCCCCTTCTTCCCTGTGACACTCCCAAGCTGCCAAGTGCCACTCGCAGAGGCAGCTCCAGATGCTGAGAGCGGCACATCTGCGAGGCAGAAGCTGGAGGGGTCACCTGCTGATTAGGCTGCTGGGGTCAGTGCTCAACGGTCAGCCCATGTTGACTCTGCCCAGGAGCTGGCATCCCACGAAGGTGGATCACGGGCAGTATTTAATGCCTGTAGCACCCCCTGCATCTTATGCTGCCCGGCAGTTCCTACATAGACCGAGCCCTGATCTACAAGTCAGCAACATTTGGGTTCTGACTCTGATGTGGGCACTCAGTGGCCCCAGGGCCATGGGTGCCTCCAGACTCCCATTTCCACATAGCTACCGTCAACTACTTTTCTGCAAGTCACTCCGCAGCGTGCCCCGGCCCTCTCCATTCACACAGTGTATCTACCCGGGCTCATACTCAGACTTTTCCCATCTTCACATGAGCTATCAAATTACCTGCCAAATTACACACATTTGAGGCTGTGTTTCCTGGATTGAACAGCATACCATGAAGATCACTCCAACTCACAAATCCTTGGAGGTCGTGATTTTCTTTCTTAAGTCCCAAAGTAAAGGTTTAACTTTCTGAGACTGAGTAATCATTCTCTACTGATTTATAAGAAATCTTTTGGCTCAAGGTCTTGTCCTTGCCAATCTGGTTGTAACCTTTGCTGTTGTGGGAGTTGAAGGGGCTGCACATAACGCTGCAGCACACTGAATGTGCCCCTCGTTGGTCAGGCACACAAGTAGGCTTCTTAGAAATGATGCTGAATTGCTCTGACCATCCACTTTCTGCAACAGTCTGTGGAATCTGTGACACACATTGGCAAAAAGGATGGTGGATGAGGGCTTCATCTAAGGACTTGAAAGAGAGCTGAGCTATCCATTCTGCGAAAGGGTAGAACCTGAGACTGTAGCCTTATTTTCATGGTGTTCTTACCATGTGCTAAGATCTGGAATGGGGGAGTCACAGAGATCTGTTCCAAAAATATATTTTTTTTTAACTTGTAGCTATATGATGTCCAATGGCTACAGGCCAGCCCCTTTGGATCTGTCTGATGTGAAGCTGTTACCTCCTCAAGAAATTTTAGTGGATAAGCTTGCAGAAAATGCACATAACGTTTGGGCCAAAGACAGAATAAAACAAGGATGGACCTATGGCATCCAACAGGTGAGAAGTGCTGAGTCAAGCCTGCTGCAAAAGCTAGAAGATGTGGTCATCCATCAAAATGCCATTTTGCTTTGGTGGGTATTAGATTGGAAGATGGAAGCTGCCCTTGCACTCTATCCCTCGTGCCTCAGCACACTCGTTATTTATAGAATCAGGGGACTGGATGGAATTTTTAATGGTCACATTGACATTAACTCTAGGCGTAATTCCAATTTTGCAGAAATGGATAGGCTTACCTTTCCCTTGTTAGTCTGGTGCACTTACGATCATGTTCCCTTGTATGTGCCCACTGGCTGCATCTTCCCTCATTCCCTGTCTTGCTGTTTGCCTCCTGGAGACCTGAGCTTCCATGCCACTCTGCAAGGCCAGGGTAAGCCTTCCACAAATCAGCATTAGAGGTCAGCAGTGTTTCTGGGATGGTCCCAGGTATCTACCACTGGAGGTGAAAGGGAGGGGAAGGAGAGGGGCAAACCAGCCCACTGAGAAGCCTGTGCCCCTTACTTTAGCCCATTGGGCCAGGACTCCTGGGCAGAGTTCTTGGCTTACACAGCAGACAGCCCAAGAACCAGCAAAGAATTAGGTGGAGTTTAGAGCCAAACCATCTCTCCTTAAAGTAATGCCTCATCTCTTCAAGTACCTGGATTGCTATCAGGGAAGTTCAAGGGTAGTTGTGTGTACACTTGTTTGTTCATGCCTGAGCCTCTAAGAGCTCTGCACACGTCTGGAAACCAAGAAGACCACAGCTATGGAAATCATGGTGGAAAGGGGGAGCAGGAGCTACAAACAGCGTGTCGGGCATACTCGTTTATAGTGACTTAGGACTGCAGTCATTGCTCTTGTCGTCTTAGTCCTCCCTAAGGGGATGAGGAGGACTCCTACAAATGTGTGCCTACTACAATGAAATGGACGCCCCGTGGCTCTGCCACCTTTTCTGATGTTTCTCTGTGAACACAAGTGTTTCTCTACGTTGTTTCTCTGTGGAGAGACTGTTGTGAGGAGACTCTAGCAGTTTAAATCATAGCATGGTCTTCCACAGGGGAATAGTTACATAAATCCCCATCTGCCTTGCCTTGGGAATAGAGGTTTCGAACCAATTTCGTGACACTTCACTTTATTCACAGGCTGGCATTATTAAAATGTGCTTTTTAATGCTAGCTTTGAACATTAGCAAAACCTTTCCATTTATATTCATTTAATCCTGAAGAGAAGTGGTAAATGAGTATATTGCTAAATATCAAGGCACTGGGGGAAGAAGAGCTGGTAGGCTGATACGAGGAAGCCAGGATTGTGGCTGGGACTATGTAAGTGGGACAAGCTCTTGGTAAAGATGAAATGTATTTTCTTAGAACCTCTTTTCTCTGGCTTTACATAGGATTTGAAGAACAAAAGAAATCCCCGGCTGGTGCCATATGCATTACTGGATGAGCGTACCAAGAAGTCCAATAGGGACAGCCTTCGTGAAGCTGTTCGCACATTTGTTGGTTATGGCTATAACATTGAGCCGTCGGACCAAGAACTGGGTAATGAGTTGAGATTGTTCATTCTGGTCCGGGTTGACTAAACTGGTCCTCTTCTGCAGAAATGCTGACTTCGAACAAGTCTAACATGTACTATTAGAAATGATATTGGTACCAAAGAGAACTAAACTCAATGGCATATTTTAACAAGTGAGGGGAGGAGGGAGGAGAACCACGTTTAAACTCTGGGATGAGTTTCTATGGTGAGCACTTCTGTGACCCAATCCCATGGGGAATAAGTGATCCTACAGCTTAGCTGATCTTTTTGGGATATTTGGTCACAAAACCTTTATTTCTCTTACTTACCAAACACGTGAATATCAGCTTACTTTGGGGCCAGGTTGTCTCATCTCTAAATTGAATTCTAGCACTGATTAAAATCACCAGCCCATAATTGATGAACATGTCATGTCATCCCATACCTAAGGCGTACTATAGGCAAATTGGGTGTATTACAAACAGTTAAGAGGATAGATTTGGCATAAGACAGATCTGGGTTCAAATCCTTACTCTCTGCTCAGCTTATTTGCTCTTTGATCTTGAAAAGTAAACCTTTCTGAGCCTCAATTTTTTCATCTGTAAAGTGAAGACAGTATTACCGACCTTATAGGATTGTTGCTATATATAGTTTCTAAAGGATCTACCACAAAGTAATCACTCAGTGAGTGTTAGCTTATATTCTGATTATGATATGATGATAATGGTGATTATTCTATTAGGAACAAAATGACATGTTGGGTAGTGGTAGATCTGTCAGTCTTTGTTGTTGTGAAATTCTTTTGAGGAATGCTACCTAATTATTAAAGGCCTATGTTCTCTCTTTACCTCCTGCACCCTCTGCTCCTCTCCTCACAATAGCTGACCCAGCTGTGGAGAAAGTCAGCATAGACAAGATTCGATTTTTCCGGGTAGAGCGGTCTTATGCAGTGAGATCTGGAAAGTGGTATTTTGAGTTTGAGGTGGTGACCGGAGGAGACATGCGCGTCGGCTGGGCCAGGCCGGGCTGTCGGCCTGACATTGAGCTGGGCGCTGATGACCAAGCCTTTGTGTTCGAAGGCAGCAGGGTGAGTCTGGATATTGTCTGCATGTCCCCAGTCCAAGTTTCTCTGCTCCAAACATTTCCCTGGAAATTGTAAGTACTGAGTGTCTGGATCTCTGGCTTCAAAGTGAGTCACCACCACCACTGGCTAATTTAGATCATCGAGTGATCATGACCTAGCTATGGTCACTTTGCTCTTTGCTCTGATAAAGGAGAGGACTGTGTGCCCGCGTCCTTTCTGTAACCTCCATATCCGTCCTTGTACTTGAGCCCATTGCCTCCATTCCAGAGGAGGGTCACAGAACACACTGCAGCTAGTATGTGCAGAAATCTTGCCACTTTGTCCCAGAGCGAGTTCTGCTTGTTGTCATGGCCAGCTGGGTATTGGGAGACTCCGGCTACCTTTTCTGATAAGCCTGTGTAACTCGGTTTCATTTGTTTTGTGAGCTCGGTCATTCCTCCATGTGAGTTGTCCCTGGTAGAGGGATGAGTACCTTGTAGAAACCAGGTACCACTACCAGTTATGAGAAGTTGCTCATGGAGTCATTTCTTCAGCTGGGTGGGGATTTTTAGGACCTCCACTCCTTTAAGCCCTGGAGTCTTATTTCCTAGGGCCAGCGGTGGCATCAGGGCAGCGGGTATTTTGGACGTACGTGGCAGCCAGGAGATGTGGTTGGCTGTATGATTAACCTGGATGATGCTTCGATGATCTTCACACTGAATGGGGAGCTGCTGATCACCAACAAAGGCTCTGAACTCGCCTTCGCTGATTACGAGATTGAGAATGGTAAATCTGCCACCTTCCCCCACCCCTATTCCAGCTCTGTGAAATGAGGGAAAATCCAGGGAGAGCTGGGTGAGCTCATCTACCTCCTTATTTAGGATGAACCATCCTTTGCATATTTGAAACTCTGGTGGTGTACTATCATTTTTGAAGAGTCAAGACAAATAATGGTGATAGTTGGTATGTACAGCATAAATATAAGTTCTGAACTTATAGATAGATTAAGAAGCTCTCCTTGGGTTCCCTACCCTCTGTGCCTTGGCCTGTTAAGGTTTCCCAGTATTACAAAGGAAATGTTAATTGTGTATGGACTTAGGCCCTGGGAGAATAGAAAAGTCAGTGTCAGTCTGCATGTTTGTGTAATTGAACTTTATGCTTTGATGAGAACCATTGAGACAAAAAAGTTCGACTTAGCTGTTGTTCCCTTGAATGAAATGTAATTTGTTTTGGAATTCAAACATGCTGCGAAACCCAAGCACAGTTGCACTCATTAATGGCCCTGAATAGACGGCAGTCAGGCCAGTGCCTCCAGCTACACAGAGGAGCCATGAGCGTTTCTCATTTCCTGTCCGCATAACTACATTATGTACAAACGTGGTTGGCCACGTATAGGAGAAGGAGCACTGCACTGTGATTCAGCTGACTTGCTCCTGACAGGCTGTGTGGCTCCTAGAGAGTCTTGGCTTGACCTCTCTGGGTTTCACTTCCTTCATCTATACCAGAAAATTAGAGGATGGACCATATAAGTTCCAACATCCTTCTCAGATAGAAAGTTCCAGGGAGATGACTTAATACCCACTGTATGTATGCCCCTATGCTTGATGCTGGCCCTCTCTCTTCTTCATTAGAGACGAGGACGAGGCGGAGTAGTTGAGAAGGCAAGAGCCTGCTCTGGGTCGGCTGACCATGCCTCTGCCCCTCTCTACCTGTGATATCTTGGGTTCACTTTGTTTAACCTTGTCTCCCCACTCTGTAAAGGATTAGGGCTCCTGTTAGCTCTAAATTTCTGAAACTCTACAAAAAGAAACCATTTTCACCTAGCAAGCTAAAAAAGAAAACTACCTAAGCAAGAACAGCAGAAATATGTGTAACTGTATGTATAATAGCATAGATATCCTTTATTGACAGAATTTTTAACTTTATAAATCCTTTTCATGCTTTTTATGGACACCTATCATCCATACCTAACTGTACTCTAAGAGAATTTTTAAGGTTTTTCTACAAGCCACATATTTGGGGAAATAGAAAGGTTGCAAATCAATGTCTTTTCCTAGAAAGACAAGACAACTGAAGCCAGATGGGGTCCTATTTTCATGCCTTCTGCAAAGAATCCTGGTCTCAGACACATGTGGGAAAGACATTACCAGCAGAAAGAATGACTTCTGTGCCACTCAGAGGCACAGCAGATGAAATGTGTAGGACAGGAGGGCGGGATAGAAGAGCCCCCTTCTGACACTGTGCTTGGGAAACCACTGTCTGCCAAGTACCCACCACACACAGTGCTCTCGTCTTGAGGCCAGAAGGAAGAACTAGAAGATCAGGCTCATCCCCAAGGAAAGTAGCTCCCTAGGGAAAAAGAGTCCAATGACCAGGGACCTTCTCCTGGCTCTACTGTGTATGAACCAGGGGGAGATTACTTACCTACGAGGCTTTGGCCCCACATAAGGAAGAGCTAAGAATCTTGTCTGTTGTGCAGAATTATGATAACTCTGTAAAGTCCAAAGCCTTGTTCCTCAAAGGGTAGCCCATGTGTGAGAAATGCAGGATCTCAGGCCCCCATGCCAAACTGCTGACAACATACTCCAGTGGTTTGCACATTAAGACATGAGAAACAGTGGTCCAAAGTATATATAAATGGCAAGCAATAGCAATGCAAAGAGGCTCCTTTTCTTGTTGTAAAAATAAATAACACACAAATATGAAAAGAGAACTCATAACACAATGTGGTATGTTAGAAATGGCAAATGAGGAATACAGAAAGGAAATTCTAGAAATACGGGCTTGGAACTAAATGTGAAATAAAGAATCTGAGAAGTCCACCCCTAAGAAGCAGGGTATTCCCTTCTGGGGGTATAACTACAGTAAGAATAATAGTGTATGAGAAGGGTGAGTAGTAGTGTGGAATCGGGAAAAGGCAGGAAAGGGTGCGAGAGTCTGGAAGATTTATGCATTGAATTTATGGAAGACAAAGCCGTGAAGATAGAGAAGGTGCAGGTGACAGCCTCAAATACCAAGACTCAGTCTTTTCACTCAAGAAATTTGTGTTGTCTAACCTGGGCCAAGCGCCCTTGGACTTGACTCTGGGACATGGGAGCTGTTGTAGGGTTTGAGCAGAATACTATAAAGAAGAGGGATGTTTTATGGTAACTGTGCTTTTCATTACAGTCTGTGTTGTAATGAAAGAAATGCCTCCTAGACCTCTTGTCTATGGGGACATGATCTGACCTTCAGAATAGCAAAGTCTATTATTAGTGAGCTGTTTTATAATAGAACTGTACCGTATTATGTTAACATATTATGCTATAATATTGTACTGCAATTTAATAATACAGAGACAAGATAAATGGAAGGCTCTTTCTGTTCTGTGATGGCTCAGGAGTCTGCAGAAGGACAGTTGAAAGGAAGTCAACATGCCATTCTTTGATAACAATAACCCAGAGGCCTGGAATAGCCCTCTAGCCACTCTCTGCTCTCTGCGTAAGGTGGAAAGTGGCAGCAATTCTTGCCTTGAGCTGTTATGAAAAGCAGCTGTTGAAAATCATTTTGTGCACAGTAGCCCCCATAAAGCAGAATCTCATCTAGGCTTGTGTTCTGGTTGCCAGCGTCCCAGCCTGGATTCAGGCCATTCCCCCAGTGGAAGTGATGCTGGTGGGAAGTTCCTAGTCCTTTGGGGGAAGGGATGGGGACAGGCATTCCAATGCATGACTTTTCCCCTGGGTTATTTCTAAATTGTTATCTCCATCCTCTTCAGCATCATAGTTGATACACTCTTATCTGCCTCATTAGGAGTGTCCTAATCATTGTTCCCTACTCAGACCCTGGCCTGGACCATCACAGTTCTCTGTGTTGTCACCTCATAGCATCTGGAAGCTCAGAAGCTTCCCTGGTGAAACTTTTGCTATTAGTCTTCTTTTTTATTTAAGGAAAGGAAGATACATGGGGCATCTGGGTGGCTCAGTTAAGTGGCTGCCTTCGGCTCAGGTCATGATCCTGGAGTCCCCGGATCGAGTCCCGCCTCGAGCTCCCTGCTCAGCGGGGAGTCTGCCTCTCCCTCTGATGTGCTCTCTCTCTCTCTCTCTCTCATACTCTCTCAAATAAATAAAATATAAAAAAAGGAAAGGAAGATACAATTCTGAACGTCCTGTTAGGCGGAGCGCGGCTTTCCTGCAGTCTCCCGGGCCGCCTCCCTGCCAGGCGCTCCCCGCTCCCTGGGGAGACAAAGTGCTCCGCTGCAGCTTTGCTGTCTGCAGGGGGGGGGGGGCCTCTGGGCTGTTCCTCCCAGGGGCTCGTCAGGGCTTTGCAGATCCCCCAGCTCTGCTGGCAGCTCCTCTGTAGGTGGCAGATGAAACGCATTTGCAGGAGGTGTCACTGCCATCTGCAAGCAAACCACACAGGTCCCAAGGGTCCCCCGCCATTCTCACTTCAGATGGGTGCTAAGGTGCGCAAAGCAGCTGGAGCCAGGCAGTGCAGCCCCTCATATCAGGTGCTGGCTACAAGGCTCCTGACGACCTCCGTGCTGCCCCTGAACTCCATCTTCCTGAGGCCTAGTGAGAAATGAAAATGGGGAGAGCACGTGCTACCGGAGGGAGACCCTCAGAAACGCCCGGGCAATGGCCTGGGCACTCCTCTAACCACCACTCTCCAAGATCTCAGTTGTTCCTTTACCAGTAATGAGCTGCTCTCATGTCTTTCCGCAGCTTGAAATGGATTAACAAAGGGTCCCTGGTTTAGATTTTCTAGGGAATGAGGTGTTTTTGTTTTTTTTTCCCCAAGCTCCTGAATTAGAAAAAGATGGCCCCCTGGCTCTCCCTGTTCCTAATCACCCTTATCTATCAGGCAGAGTTGGAAAGTTACATGAAAGTTTAATGCCTCAAGAAAGAAACTTTTAGAAATTGAAAGATCATAAGCTAGATCCTCTCAGCCAGGTGGAGCGAGCTGATTCAATATATCTTGGTACCAAATATTCTTCCCCGGGAGAAAGTGCTGACACCTTATGAGGATTTATCTTTGCTCTTGGTCCTTTCTTGGTTTTCTCTTTTCTGATCCAGGCTTTGGATTTAGCTTCTTTTCAGCTGTTTTACAGAGCTGTCCCAGCTGTGCCCGCCCAGTCCCAGGCAGTGTTGGACAATCTTTCCCCCACAGCTATCCCATCTGTAGCTGGTGCAGCCCCGCCTCCTCTCAGGCTCTGTTCTGCTCTCCCCTGCCCCTGTCCTGTAGGGATAGCACTTGACTCTATAATGAGTGCAGTCCTCTGTCCCGGGACATGACTGCTATTTAAAGCTGGGGCATTCATCCCCTGGAACATTCACCCCTTCTCTTGCACACCGACTGGCAGCTGGGTCTATGAGTCAGAGTATGTGGGATCTTGTCCCATTTTGCTACTTGCCCTTCTCATGACCTTGGTCAGGTCCATTAGCTCCTCAGGTCTTCAGTTCTGTCCTCAATGAAGTACTGTCCACTTTGCTGGTAGCTTAGGAATGAAGAGGAGCCCAAGTCCCTTAGAAAAAAGGCTTCCCACATATATTACCTGTTTTCCTTCTGCATGTGTCTTACGTCACCAAGGGGGCTGTGACTAGGAAGTTATTGGTGTGACTTGAGTTATTCAGAAGTCCTCATCTCGGCTTCTTCCCACTCGGGCTTTTGTGCCTACTGCTCGTGCATTCCACCACCCAAGTCAGTAGAGAAGAAGAAAGGAGAAGACCGATGCTCTTAAGAGGTCCTTTCTCTGCTCACATCAGGGCGACACTGCTTTGTGATCCTGGCTCCATGTTACGGCTACTATGGTGGCAGTGTTCTGAGTTGTGTTAGCCCCTTTAGCAGAAGCCAAAATGCAGTCTTGGGAGTAGCGATGCTTTACAGCAGAACATTCACTCCTCACTATTCCATTTTTGTCCCTGTTTGTAGAAGTGCCTTGGGATCAGGATAGTTTCCTTCCTTTACATCTTCTCGTAGTGCATTGCAGAGCCCTCTGTCCCAGTGGGGACCCAAGAAATGTTGCTAACCAGCAATGCTCATTCCAACACCAGTATCAGATTTCCAAGGGTCCCTTACTTATAAAAACTCCCTGTCTGCAGAAAGGAGATCCTTTCCTCTATCACAGTCCCTGGCACAAAACTCCCAGAAGCCCAGCACCGCTCTGGAGGCTGCGTGAAGGGGTGCTTATCTGAGCTGTCCATCTACTTGCCCGAGGGCTAGGCCACCCGCTACTCTCAGTCCTCGGTGTGTCTGAGCGGAGGCTCTCTGAATAAACATCACCCTCATTGTGCTAGCATTGCATTAAAGCTCTCTTATTTGAAATGATACCAGTTGGTATCAAATAGTGTCCTAAATGAGTTTGACGGTTTCTGGAAGCAACCAACTTAGCTTCCGAGCGATTTACTTTTCACTTCTGTGCTTCATCTACATAGAAACTTTGTGGCTCGGGTAATGGTATATCAGCACTACCTCTAGGAAGAGTGGATTTTGTCCTTGGTTTCTATAGACAAAAAAGCTTGCTGTTGAATATAAATTCTCCCAAAGGTAGCCTTTAAATTTCCCCTTAAATAAACATTCCCATCTTAGGAGTGACACCAGTTGACTTTGTGGGGGCTCCAGCCCATGCTTAAGCCACTGGCCTCAGAGCCCTTCCTCTCCTTTCAAATGCTCTCGCGATGCCTGCCTCCTACACCCTCCTACACCCTCCCTCCTGCACCCGCCCACCCACCCTACACCAAGCTTAGTGCTTGCCCGGCTCTGCTGATGTGTCGGTCCACAATTATGATTTGTAAATATCCTGCAAACAGTTTGAACTTCTGCTCTGGAATATTCTGCCTGGCAGGTTATTAATATGACGAGATGCAGGCGTAAGCTTGGAAAGAGACCGTAAGTGCAGGAGGGGAGGGAGGAACTACCCACGGCTCTTGCTGGGAAATCTCACCTTCTGCTTGGGGCGTGGGGGCGCAATGCGGGCTCAGGGCCTGGCAGTTTGTCAACAGTATTTTGTAACGCCCCAGAGTCAGTGTTCAGAATCAGACTCAAAACAGGAAGTACCCTCAGACCACCCATTTCACTGGGGAAGAGGCTGAGACAGGCTGTTTGTACCAAGTCCTTCTTTAGGATCCTTGGGTTGTTTTGTTCTTGGCAGCGTTTAAAATTTCCCAGGGCCTAACGTCAGTTTTAACGAAAACAGAGATAAAGAATTTTATTTATCCTCTTACTGATTTTTACTCTTCCAGCTGATATGTATATACACCCAGAGAATAATCTCAGTTGGATGGTTGTTTCTCCCCCAAATCATGTTGAACCAAAGTCAGTTCTTTTCCCCAGACACCAATGGCAGCCATAGATTCCATGTGACCTCCTGTTGAGTCTGTGTGCCAGCCAAAGGACGGTGTCCCATCTTTCCTCCTGGACTCAGAGCTGTGAAGAAAGCCAAGGTCTGACTTGCTCACAGCTTCCTGCAATGGTCCTATAGGCTGAAGCAGGCTCTCTTGCACCATTCTGCAGGCTTTGTGCCCATCTGCTCTCTCGGACTGTCTCAGATCGGCCGCATGAATCTCGGGATGGATGCCAGTACCTTCAAGTTTTATACCATGTGCGGCCTCCAAGAGGGCTTTGAGCCTTTTGCTGTCAACATGAACCGCGATGTGGCGATGTGGTTCAGCAAGCGCCTCCCGACGTTTGTCAACGTGCCAAAGGATCATCCCCATATAGAGGTAAGGTTACACCTCATGGGTGGCCCTGGCGGGGCAGGTGGGCCAAGGCACTAAGCTCCTGCTAATGCTCCTGTCAACAGGCAGCTGCTTATCTAAGTCCATGCCCGGGCTGCCTCCCTCCTGCCACCTCACTGGCCCTCAGAGCCATAATCGTGGGCATGTTTATTGGGGCAGCTCAAGGGCATCTTGCAAATGGCACCCACCGTGCAGAGACATTCTTGCAGATCAGTCCCCGGGCCTTAGGGCCACTGTGTTTCCTCCAGATGTTTCTGTACTGTTATGGCCATATGAGTACAGTGTCCCAAGACCTTAAATGTTGTTTTCCTGAAAAAATTCAGTACCTCTACTCAAGATGATATGTCCCAGACCTAGTTCTAAGCTCATAACATGGTGTCTTGTAGGTCCTATATATTTCTACAGAATTACTTCCAGCATTTTAAGCTAACATGTAGCCATTGACTATGATACCCTCATCTTGTAGGAGGGAGCTCAGAGGAGCCAGAAATTGTAAGGAGCCTGATATGGGTGCTGGTTCTCCATCTGCTTGCCTCTCTTTGCCGGCGCCCGCCATGGTTTGATTCATGGGAGGGTCAGGGAGTGGGGGGGTGGCTAACGGAAAGTCAGGCAGATCAGCAACCTTGAAGCATGAGACGCAGTGGCTTGCTTTCACCTGACGGTAAGTTCCCTTAACTCACCTTCCAGTGTAAATCCAACAAGCACCAACTCTTAATCCTTTCCTTTTCCCCATAGTCTTAAATAGTAGAGACTTTTATATATGATTCTTACCTGATCAGCACTTTTTTTAAAGATTTTATTTATTTGACACAGAGAGAGTCACAGCGAGAGAGGGAACACAAGCAGGGGTAGTGGGAGAGGGAGAAGCAGGCTTCCCGCTGAGCAGGGAGCCCGAAGCAGGGCTCCATCCCAGGACCCTGGGACCATGACCTGAGCTGAAGGCAGACGCTTAATGACTGAGCCATCCAGGCGCCCCTGATCAGCACTTTAGAAAGCTGGCTCATAAACTTTTAGAGGTCGGGAACCCCTTTGACAAACTGATGGAATCTGGAGACCCTGTTAGAAAAATAGACACACCACACAAAAATGGGTAAGCCCACTCAGAGACCCCAGGATAGGAACTGTTCTCTAGAACGTAGGGGGATACTTAGACCATAAGAAAATTATTAGTATAAGTCTTACTTTACTTCCTCTGCTCCCGCCTCCCCCCCCCCACACACACACGTTTAAAAAACCCAGTTTTGCTCTTTCCTCCTCCAGCCCCATCCCTTGCAGTGCTATGCGCTGGCACTGGGAATTTCCCTGGTATTCAGAGGTCCCTCAACCCTCAGGCTGTGACTGTGGTGGGGCTGGGAAATGTGCCAGGTGGGAGATGATCCCTCGAAGGGAGCCATGATGTCTCTCCTGGAGCTTTGGGCTTTCTGCTGTCTTTTTCCTTAAATAGTCTCTTGCCCACTGACAGGGGAAATCTTTGGAAACATTTTCTCCTTTAGCCACCTGCCCCTGACCTGAAAGATCATCTTTGGCAGATGCTATGCTGCATCATCCAGATACCACCCCCTCTGTTACACCTGTTCTCCACCCTTGATCTTGCAGAAAACCTAGTGGGCGTGCTCTGAAATCCCTAATTTCTCCAGCCAGAGGCAGATCTGTTATTTTCTGTGGAACAGGATCCAAGTAACAGTGAAAGTAACAGTTTGGTTATCACTGGGGACAACTTTTATAGCTCACAGAAAGCCATGACATATGGAATAGCAATGAGGGAAGCAGCGATAAGGTCAAGATCAGGCCCTTGGGTGTGTCAGGTAAGGAGCCTTGGTGTTTCCAGGTCATGAGGATCGATGGCACCATGGACAGCCCTCCATGCCTCAAGGTGACCCACAAGACATTCGGCACACAGAACAGCAATGCCAACATGATCTACTGCCGCTTGAGCATGCCCGTCGAGTGCCACTCCTCCTTCAGCCACAGCCCCTGTCTGGACAGCGACGCTTTCCAGAAAAGGTGAGGGCGAGGCCCCCCACTCTCAGACATGCTCCTCATGTGTGCCCTGAAGTTGAATTTCCGTCTCTCTGTTTCTTACTCTGCCTTCGCACGAGTTGGTAGGGCTCCCTCTGCTTTCAGCCAGGTAAAGAAACCAGAATGTGTGTGTACACATGTGTGTGCATACACATGCATGTGGGTGTTGGTGCAAGGCGTAATTAGGGGACCAGTCAAGCCAAACAGGGTCACGTCTAATGGAAACGTTTCTGCTCTTCTTGAGCTCTCTGGGTCCTTAGCCTCCTTGCAGCCTACATATCCGGTGTTTCTGGAGTAAAAGGAATATAGGTGCATTAGATGGTGCAATTGTTGTTGCCTTTGTGTGCAATTAAAAGCCTCTAGAGGCAAACTGTGCCTTCTTTATGTAACTATGGCCAGGGTCCAACCCTGCAGCTGTGTAACTTATGAGTGACTAGGACTTCTTCCTTTCCTAATAGGGCATACGTTCCTTGCTCTCTTTCTTTCCTTTAATGTCTATTTCTAATCATCGGTGTATGTCTGCCCCTCTGGAGCTCTCGTGTCTGGGTTTCCTCTAGACTTTCACTCTCTACGTGGCTTTTAACAAGTACAGCTGCTTGAAAGAACAGGATGGGGTATTCAGAGGTATCCCTGCCTACATTATTTCGATCTTCCCTACCTCCCCCTAGCTCTGACTTACCAGCTGGGCTGAGAGACGGGATGGGAGTCACAGCCTTGGCTTGTGGTGGCAGATTACAAATGCCCACGTCCCAAGAGCAATTGGGGCCATTCATGTATATCTAAATAAAACTATTTAGAAAATAGTTTTCTAAACTTGCCATCATCATTAAAGGTAGATCGGTTGCCTGTCAGAGTTGTGGAATTCTCTACACAGCCAAATAACTAAAACATGGATTATCTTCCCCCTCCCCAAATCCCGCCCCAGGAAACAGATGCAAGAAATACTCTCTCATACAACAACAGTAAGTAAATGTGCTCAATTACGGTTTTAATTATTTGATTCTTTGTTGTGCCTGGTAATATGCCCCTTACAGCAAAGATCTGTCTAGAGATCCTGTTCAATTGCCGATTACTGTGTCTTTTAATATCTATCTTGATGCTTCAGAACACATGTCCAACATTTCTCAAATGGGGAAAAGAAAGACAGTTACTCAGTACAAAGCAGAAGCTCCACCTGGAGCTCCTAATTGGGCACCAGTCTGTACTTGTGCCCATTGGCCTCCAGGGACCAGCACTGCCTTTCTGACTGAAATGAACATAGGGTGGGGGGGAGGCTCTTTCATTTAATCCTTTTGTTTGTTCTTTTATGTAAACTTCTGTGAATCAACTCTCCCATCTCTCTGAGTAGTGCCAGGAATAATGTTGAAAGCAATCAAGTGAGAAGCAGGAGCAGGGAAGAGTCCAGATGATGGAAGCTAATTTTGGTCCCTTTTCTCTAGCTAGACAATTGTCAGAAAGCAACACCTGCTAATTACTTTATTTCCCTCATCCTTCTTGAGCACCTGACCAAAAAAAAAAGTCTTTGGAAGAAATGCATGTCACCCCTTCTGTAAAGTTATCCTGCAGTCCTGAGGTGGTGGGTTAACCATGATCAGGAATAACACTGTTGCTACAGCAGGTCACACACTTACTGTGTACAGGGCATCACCTTCCCACCGCACTCCCACAGCAGCCCCATGAGATGGACAATATGATGCACTCTGAAACACAGGACAAGTGACCTGCCCAAGGTCACCCAGTTAATAGCTGCCAGGGGCAGGATTCAAGCCCCAGTTTGTCCAGCTGACCCTTTTATCTCCTAATCAACAAAATACAACAGACTACGCATAAAAGTAACTTCACCGAGAATAGATGTGCTCGATTTCGTAAAGAAAACGATGAAGCAGTCCCTTATGTCAGTGCTTTAGCTGTGAGCTTAGCATAGTGGGACACTGCACAGATCGTAACCATGCCCACTGAGAACTACTCTAGTTCTCAACGCAGGCTGTCCTTGAGCCCAGTGGCCACACGCAGCACCTTTGGCCACGATGTGGGGTTTTTCTTTTGCAGTGTCTTTTTCACGACTTTTAAAATAACAACAAACACTTGGCACTTCCCTGTAGAAGTGGAAAGTGTAGCAGAAGTCCCCCTGCCCTGTCTCTGAGGGCAAGGGCTGTGCCCAGGAGAGGATGAGGGTTCTGTGCTGGCCATTCTGCACCGCAGCCCCCTGACTGCATCAGTAGCATCTCTGGGCAAAGGGTAGTAGACAAAGTACTCAAATGTCTCCATGCTAAAGCACCACAGAAAAGGGCAGAATAAGGAAGCCAGATTCTCTAGTCAGCCCATCCTAAGTCTGGAGTGCAGCACAGTTCAGCTCTAGAGCAGTGTGTGCTTTTTGAGAAAAGAGGGCCAGGTGGGCTCCTATATTGGGTCTGTCAGGTCTGGCCCCCCAAGCTGGGGGCCACTCACTCCCCTCTGCGGTCTCTCCCCAGCAGTGTTACTACGCAATCCGCATCTTTGCTGGACAGGACCCCTCCTGTGTCTGGGTCGGATGGGTGACACCAGACTATCACTTATACAGTGAGAAGTTTGACCTGAATAAAAACTGTACGGTGACTGTTACCCTAGGGGATGAAAGAGGCCGGGTCCACGAAAGGTAAGGGGGCTCCCAAGGGGCGGGGTCAGCCACCAGGCTCCTCACTTCCCCTCACTCCCAAGCTGTCTTCTTTCCCCTTCCGCCCAACACCCCAAAAGAAGGAAGCATCCCAGGGTCTATGAAAAAGAAAAAGTGAGGCACAGATTTAAAAATCCTTCGCCAGACAAGGAGTACTAATGGTAGAAGTGTTATTAGTGAAAATCGAGGGTAATTTCATCACATGTATAAGACATGGCCCAGGGATGGGAGATGCAGATGGACAATTGGGACTCTGTGCTCCTTCTCAGACACTTCTCTGTGGGTTCTAGGTAAGCCTCAATTTCAACAACATCAAAGTTAAGACAGAAAAATCCCTGGGTGCCTGAAAGAAATTGATTCAGAAGAAATAAAAAGGTGCACCACATCACATAGCAACTGATTGACTCCGAACTCTTCATCCTAAGGATGTAAGGTGTCTGAAAGCATAAAGAACATAAAAGAGAGACAGCAGACTCATGAATAATAACCACTGAGAGAAATTAGGGATCTTTTGGGAAAGCATGTCTTAGGTATACCCATGCCTTCCCCCTGGTCCACTGAGTTGGGAAGGGTGGGGCGTGGAGATTGTCATCAGAGAAAGAATCTCTGGCCAGTGGTCCCCCAAAGGTGACCCAGGAGACCAGGCCTTGTGTCTACCCATGGGATACTTAATAGAGTCTTTCCCAAATGGACATGTTTGGAGGTGTAATAAGTTGTCTCTCAAGCTGACCTTTATCCCTCCAAAGTCAGGAACGTTTTGCAGCCATTGTTACTTCAGTGCTCCTGGCTCATCAAAGACTGGTGGCCAGAGAGGTCACTGAGCATCACTGTGTCATGCGGGACCACTGTGGACAGGTGGTTAAGACCAGACCCTGGAAGCAAACTGCCTGGGTTTTAAACTGGGTTCAGAACTTACTAGAGGTGGGACTTTGGAACACCTAGCCTTCCTGGGCCTCAGTTTACTCATCCATAAAATGAGGATGATAGTTCCAGTCTCATAGATTAAATGAGATATTACATAGAAAAATGCCTAAAACAGTGCCTTGACCCAGGCACTGAATAAACATCACTCTTATTACCACTACTGAATGTCTATCCTATTGCAAGACCCAGAATAGATGCTATAAACAACATCCAGTGTCTTATTGGGTTGGAAAGGAAGCATGCGAAAGCAGTCAAAAGTCTTTGCTCTTTAGCCAGAAGAACCAAAGGCAGCCGTGTCCATCCCAACTGGGTTTATTGCTCATTATTTGCTGGCTCTGCCACACCAGACAGATTACTTGATTTATCTCAGCCTCAGTGATCACATTTATTTTGAAGACTGACAGTAGAACAAGACCCAGTAGGTAGTAGATACTCAGTAATTCTTAGTTTGTTGTCTCACATTATAAAAAGTAAATATAGGATTGATTTTCAGATGTTTGGAGACATTTCAAATTTGGGTCCTTTAAAATATGACCAAAGTGTGGCATTTCCCATTCCCACAGCTTTGATACATTTGGAATTGAATTCTATAGTAGGCATCAATGGACTTAGTACTCTGATCACGGAAAGGCAGGAATAACGTGGCTACAGTTTAACCTTTATGGAAATCTAGCAATGGCTGTCACTCTTTGAAAGGGACGTTTTCTACCAGCCCTGCCTGAGGGGCATTCACCCTGAGAAGCCAGCCCAACTGGTGCCCCAAAGGAGAGAGGTGAACAGATGCTTACGAAGGTAATTTCCAGTCTCAGGGGGAAATTATGTGCTTCTAGAGCTGGAAAGAACCTTGGAGAATTCTAATCGAAACTTTAACTTTCCAAGATCAAATCCAATTGACCTTAGGATGTTGAAAGGGGTATTAGAGCCTCAGGTATAGAGTCACTCTCTTGTGTAGCCTGAGAAAAAGCACTTTTATGGTACTTGAAACAACTGATTCCTCAAGTGTTGTGCACCAGGACTGGGCTTGGGAGGAGACCAGATTGTCTGTCTCTTGCCCACAGTCATGGTGGCAGGCTCTGAGAATCACCCCTGCCACTGTGCCACTTCTCCAAAGCCCACACAGGATTTTCAGTCTTTCCGTTGAGGAATCAGGCTTTGGAGACTCAGTGGCTTTTTGGCTATTACTCTTGGCTTTTAAGTATAAATGCCTATAATGGAGTTTATACTGTGGTGGGGAGGTAGACAGCCAGCTGAGAAATGCACCCAAGTTGGTAGTTATTGAAGAGTACAGGAAGCAGAACTGGGCAGGGGGCGGGGGGGGAGCGGGGGAGCCAGGTTATATAGGTCAAGGAGGTAGTGGGGCCTTAGAGACCACTTGTGACATACTTTGCAGGTGTTCCCAAGCCTGCCATCCTAAGGATGTGGGCCTGAGTTTTCAAGTATGTTACAGCCTTTTTCCCTGACACTGCGGATTTTTGTTCCTGCTTTTTATACCAGATCCCTGTATAAAACGGCCTGTGGCGGGTGCCTCTCTGTACCTCCATCTCCCGTCTCTGAGGTGGGAGTACTACCATCCCCATGATCTCTTTCAAAGAGGGGAATTGACATTGAGCCAGGAGACAGTTACCTGAACAGTATGTTCTTTGGACCAAAGTATCTTAATAGATTGCCACATCCCTAAATTGAGTGGTCATAACTGAGAAAATTGGGTTGAAGCTGAATGAATGTATTTAAGAAAAAAAGTTACTAGGGGCTGACCGGAAAGCTTCATTGGAAGGTTTCTGGGGCATTTCATTTCTGAGCCTTGGCTGCACACCATCCCAGTCCAGATTCTGTGCTTTTTCCTCTCTTTGACTTCTAGTGTGAAACGCAGTAACTGCTACATGGTGTGGGGTGGGGATATTGTGGCCACTTCCCAAAGATCAAGTCGGAGCAACGTGGACCTGGAGATCGGCTGCCTCGTGGACCTGGCGATGGGCATGTTGTCTTTCTCCGCCAATGGGCGAGAACTCGGCACATGTTACCAGGTAAGGGTGGCTCTGGGTCTGAGCCAGCAGTGTCCCCGGCCTGTGTGTGTATGGCTCTGCTCCTCATTCTTCATATTCAACATCCCCACCGCAGCCTGAGGGGTTGATGAGTCCACAGGGTTCACAAGCCATCTAGGAAAAGAAACCAGAACAAAATGACTTCATTTTTACAGATAGAAAATGGGGGGGAAATGTCATTATTTATTGGTTGACCAGGTATCCTTGGTTGTCTTTCTAGAAGATAAGAAGGCTTTTCTTTGGTGATGGTCTCTGAAAGGTGATTCATTTATTCCATGAACATTTCTTGTGCAGCTTTCATGTTACCTGTACTATATACAAGGTGCAAAGTTGAAAGTGTGAGCAGAGATACTCCTTGCTTTAAGAAACGCCTGTGCTCAAAATATAGGGTCATAAAAAATGACTTATGTGCCAGGGTATATTCCTTTTGCAAAAAGGTGATTCTCATTCCTTATGAATTCCTTACAGGATCCTTTAAAAATGCATTTATATAAATAATGTGTTTCTCTATTTCATTGACTGTGAGCTCTGACAGAACTACTCGGGAACACCATCAATTGCACACATGTCGGTTTACCCATTATTAACCACAAGAAGCTTTACTCTTTGAAGCAGGATTTTTAGCCTTGATATCCAGGTAAACTTGGGAAATGCCACATACTATATCGTCTTTCTGACATTGGCAATGAACGTCAGTGCAAGGCAACTTTAAAAAATACTTTAGAAAGAAACCTGTCTAACCAAGCATTTCTCATAATACTTAACCAAGAAAAGTGTTTTTGGTTTTTTTTTTTTGGTTTTTGTTTTTTACTTTAACAGTAGTAGTTTTCTGTAAGTCTGGAGTTCTACAGAGCATATTCTGGAAAAAGCTAAATTAAGAAATTAAATTTCTATGTTAAACTTTCTTGATACTCCCAAGGTAGAATGGAGATGTATGGAGAGTGTCATCTGAGTTCAGAGAAGGAAGAGCTCACCTCCGTCAAGAGTCAGGGAAATGTTCATTACAGAGAAAGCTTGATGTTGAAGCAAGAAAAGAATTCTTCTCTGAAAGTGAGGGGAAGTATACTAAGGTTGAAAGAATGGCACAGGAGATATCCCCATGGAGATAGGAAAGCATAGGGTAGATTTGAGGAACAATGGCCGGCCTCATAGGGGGCCTCTATGGTTAGTGCTGAGAAATTCATCTGGAAAAGGATAAGGAGGTATTGATGGGAATTGAGGAGCTCTTGAAGGTTTCTGACCAGAACAGCGACATGCAGTGTTTAAGGCAGCTTAGCTAACTACAGCAGAGAAAAAGCATCCCACTACTGTGTAAGTGGATAAAACCCCAGATTCTACAGTCAGCCCCATGGTCCAGCCTCCAGCTGAAAAGCCTCTTGGCAGCCATTTGTCTGGCCTGTGGTTGGAGAGATGGCATCTAGAGGGGGGAGGTGAAGTAGCCGCCCCAAATCTGAATTGTTTGGTGACCAAGAACAGATGGACCAAACCCTTCCTGGGGCCTGGGGATGGTGTGCTGGCATGGGGGCAGCTGCCTCGTCTCCAGCGCCTCCCCATCCTCCCAGGAAAAAGTGGAACCATCCACATCACGCAGCAGTCTGGTCCAGCCCCTGGGGCCCAACCAGCCATGCCCAGCAAGAGGCCTTTGTGAAACAGGCTTCGAGGCTGAAAGTAAAGTATCCGTTTTCTGGTACTTTCTCATGATTTCACCCCCTCACCCCCAAACCCCTGAGAAAATGCTTATATATGTTACTGCTGTCCTTCAGAATCCATTAGCTTCTTCCCATTAACTTTTTGAAATGAGTTGGACTGAACGCTCCTCCCTGAGCTGCAGAGACCTCTAAAACATCTAATAACTCTGAAGGCTAGCCGGGCTTTGGAGGTCCCTAAGTAAATAAAGAAAGAAGCCCGGGCCTTGGCAGCTGCAGAGACTCGCCTGCCTCGGGGGAAGAGCCCGTGCTGTTGAGGAAATGTCACAGCAGAGAGCAGGACACTGTGGCTGTTGATATGTATCCGGCTTTCTCGGTAGTTCCTGGGTAACTCAGGGCTGGCGCATTGTCTTCTCTGAGCTGCGTGCTGGGAACCGACCGGCCTGAGATGCCTTCCTCCCCAGCATGCGTGTAAATCCTGCTCTCTCTGCTCAGTGGCCCCAGTCCTGCAGGCCACCCTGGGGCACCCCTATAGTGAAGGGGAGAGTGCCAGGGCTCAGCACGGGAACCCCTCGGGAGGAGGCTCACACCCGGCAGCCCCCTTGTCATTCCAGGCAAGACGCTGCCATGTCCAGCCACGCATCTGGTCCCCCGGCAGTCGGATGATTGTTATTCTGCAGCTGTGGCCATTTTCATTTTTCAATTATCTCAAGAGGAGCAGGGCAGCAATATTTATATACTGGCTTTCTGTTCAGAAAGGACCAGTAACCAAAATAATGAGAGGAGGATTCTCTCAGACGGCATTTCTAGACCACCCCCCACCCCATTAAATAACTGCTATGCAGTTTGAAAACCTTTTTCTCTTGCACTTAATGTAATCATGGGAGAAATGAGAAATAAAATGTATGTTCAAGAGCTACTCCTCGGTTCTTGCCACCCAGCCACACTGCTCTGAGAACAGAACCAGCTACAAGGCTCAGATTGACGAGACGGGCTAGCTTTCAATTCAGGCCAGTTCCTATGCCCTGACCTTCACACGTGACCAGAAATAAAATGTCTGTTATTGCCAGGACAAAAGAGATCAGCCAGTGAGAAAAAGGTACCTTAAATACAAAAGAAAAATAGCCCATGGCCCTTCCCGGCAGCCTCAGATCTGGGCTCCTGCTCACATGACAATGGAAGCTCCCCATCCAGAGGCCATCCCTCTGGTCTGTCCCCGGTTCCTGCACCTGAAACAGGACCTAGCACCCAGGACGTGCTTGGGAAGTATTTATTGCCAAACTGGCCAACCCGGCTGGGAGGCCACCGTTTCCATTTCTTACTTGCTTCTTAACAAGTTACCACAAAATTAGCATAAAATCAATACATTTACTATGTCACAGTCCTGGAAGTTTGTGTTCTCGGCTCAGGTTCTCACCAGGCCAAAATCAAGGCCACAGAGGGGCCGAGCTGCCTCTCTCTGGAGGCTCCGGGGGGAATGCACTCCAAGCTCGTTCAGATGATTGTCAGGATCCAGTGTGGTTGTAGGCTGTGGTTTGAGGTCCATTTTTCCTTGCTTGCCTTTTTCCTTTCCTTTCCTTACCTTACCTCTCGCTCCCAGAGGTGCCCACATTCCTTCTCAAGTGGCCCCTTCGATCCTCAAAGCTGATGAGAGCCTGTCCTGTTCTCGTGCTTCAGTCAATCTGACTTTGCCTTCTGCCCCCAACAAGAGAAAACACCTGCTTTTTAAAGGTTCATGTGCTTGGATTAGGCTCCCAAGGATAATCTCTCCGTTTTTAAGGTCAACTGGTTAGTAGCCTTACCTCCATCTATAGACTCTCTTTTGCCACGTAACATACGCAATCACAGAAATAACCCCAGGGGTCAAGAAAGCCATATAAGATTCTGCTCTCACTCCCCCAGTTGCCATTTTCATCCTCCTCTACACCCATTGTGAGCCCACACTTGTGTGTTCTTTTTTGAGTGGTTGAAGATAAAGTTCCATTGTTCATCATGGTGGGAGTATACTCTGCATGGTAGAAATAAACCCATCTCTGGGCATCCTAAATGCTTTCAAAGCCCCTCCTCCTTGCAGGGGAGCTTAAAGAAGGCCCTGGCATTTGACTGAGTGGTTTATGAAGTTTGCAGGGACCAGTCCTGAGGGACCTGAAAACATACCACCCTCTTCAGCCTGTAGGTCCCTGTACTAGTGTGACCATTCAGTGTAGAGAACCTTGGGGCTGAATGCATTTGTCTGGCCCCATGAGCTCAGATTCGTGATCTTCTTGCTGGTCCATGTGAAGCGTCCCAGCCATCAGAGCTCTGCTCCTTGAAAGTTACAGTGACTTGAGCATTGCAAGTTGTTCTAGATGTCATGTATCAGATATCTGAGAAATCTGGGGGCCAGCCCAGGGATGTATCAAATCAGAATTTCCTATTAGTGTCTCTCCCTGCTGCAAACTCAGGGCCCGGCACAAAGCAGATAGATAATACGTACTAAATCACTACTCATTAAATGTCCCTTACAAAGTTTACTCCAGATATCACCAGGCAGTTCTAGCAGCTGCATCCCCACATTTTGGTTTTACGGGCATTTATCCCTCCATATGGTCCATGGACACCTGAAGCATTAGGCTTAAACCAAGTGTTTATACTTAGCATGTGAGCCCCTGCAGTGTACTGGGATGGTTCACCGTGTACTGAGCGTAAGTCTGGTTTAACCCATCTGATGACCTCTTTCATCATGAGCAAGTGGTAGCCCTAGACCATGTAGTCTTGTAAGTCACTTCCAGCCATAAAAATGTGTTTTTATAAATCTTATGTCTAAATGCATTGAAGAAATTCACTATGAAAAGGAAGCCTGTAATCAAATACTCTGACCAAAAAGAACCTCTGTATTCATTTTCTATTACTGTATAACGAATGACCACAGACATTGTGACTTACAACAGCATACCTTGATGGTCTCACAGTTTCCGTGGGTCTGCAGTGGGGACACAGCCCAGCTGGGCCCTCCACTCCGTTTCACAAGGCTGCAGTCAAGGTGCCAGCCAGGCTGCATTCTTTTCCAAAGCTCGAGGTCCTTTTCTGAGCTCATGTGGTTGTTGGCAGCAGTCAGTTGCTTACATTTGTAGGTTTGAGGTTCCATTTCTTGTTGACTGCAGCCAGGGGCACTCTCAGTCCCGTGATACCCCCTGAAATTTCCCTCTGGTGGCCTTTCACAGTCTCTGTTAAAACAGGGTAGCTTCCTTCTCCAAAGCCAGGTGGAGAACCTTCTCTCTAGTCTGCTGAGATGCAGTCTTACATAAATAATATAGCCAAACCAAGGGAGTAACAATCTCTATATCTTTGCCATATTCTATTTTCTAGAAACAAGACACAGGTTCTAGGGGAGGGGACTGTACAAGAGAGTGACTCACTGGGGGCCAACTTAGGGTATGTCCATGACATTCACCATCCCCTAACTGCAAGAGAGTTACAAGAATTTCCTAATGTCTGCATTTACTTAAAGACAAAGAACTTTGGTTAGTAGGATTAAAATCCCTTTTCTTCTTCCATGGTCTTCCTAGTCTGATCAAAACCCCTACGTCAAAGTGGGCAAGTGATAAGTGGAGTCCCTGCTGTCATAAATATATCCACACACTTCATCTAAGTAGTGGCTAGAAGACAGTCAGTGAATCCTACACTATTTAATGTAGGAACTAGAACCATCAAGAGTAAGGAGGAAGCGGAGAGAAGTCCAGAGGAACTGAGTAAAACGGAGAGGTTTTAAGAAAAGGAGGTAGGCTATGGAAACAGCCTCTTTCTTATGTTATTCCAAGGAAACACCTGCCTATAAAGCAGCAGTTCTCAACCGGGGGCGTTTTTCCCCTCTACGGGACATTTGGCAATCTTCAGAGACTTTTAGCTGTCTTGACTGTGGTGGGAGTGGAGAGTACTACTGACATCTTCTGGGTAGAGGCCAGGGATGGTGCGAAATATCCTACAACACACAGGACAGCCCCTACAGCAGAGAGTTAAGCAGCCAAAAATGTCAGCAGTGCTGAGGCTGAGAAGCCTGGCCGTAAGACGCCCCTTGGGGTTGCTTGATCAACATCCCTTTGCCCTCAGAAATAACACTAAAGTCCTTGCACCACTCTCCAGGATCACCTTCTATGGGCAGGAGTGATGAATGATGGTGTTCCATGCATGCCAGGTGTCTCCATGTTCTGTGAAGAGCCAGGACATCACATTGTTCCCTGACCAATAGCAGCCATTGCCTTTGGGGGGCAGTTGGTAGCTCCCCACATGTGACCATCCCCCTGAGCACTGGAGAAAGCGGTTGGCTGCTGTTAACAGAGAAAATGAAAGAACGTGAGATGATTCAGCCCCAAGTAGAGACAGTGAGAGAGTGAATAAATTGGGGGCAGTGACAGTCAATACCAATAGGCACCCGTCTCAGAATTTCTGGGCAGTGGAGATTGACCCGCCAGCTAGCTGTCTTCTTTCAGCTAAGGTTAGAATGGGGGTGTTGATTAAAACCCCCCATGACTTAGCCATCTGTGATTTTATAATTCTGAGCAAACTTCTTGATCTGTTTTGTTTTCCAGGTGGAGCCCAATACCAAAGTGTTTCCAGCAGTCTTCCTGCAGCCTACGAGCACGTCCTTGTTTCAGTTTGAACTTGGGAAGCTGAAGGTATTGATCTGCCCTCTTACCCAATGGCTATGATAAAAGAAGGCAGTGTCGACCATTAGGGGAAAAATCCTAGGCCTCCGAAAACAAGGGAATCCCTTCTCATACACCACCTCACCGGTCCCCCCAACCTGGCCCCTATACTTGCCCGTGAAATTCTTATGACAGAAGGTAGGTTCTCATTTTCCTTTCTCCCACTTCTACTGGGTGCTGAAAGAATTAATTAATGCTAATATAACCCATTATGCAAGATCTGAATTAGGCTGGTAAAGCCTTAGAAGTCTCGGGATTCATTTCTCTCTCTGTAGTTTATACTAACCATATTGGTGATCACGGGCCAGGTTGCATTATCCAGCAACTGAGCACCTCTGTAGTGCACACGTTTCCCTCTCAACACCTTTCCACCTTGCCCCAGAACTCAATGCCCCTGTCGGCGGCCATATTTAAGAGTGAAGAGAAGAACCCAGTTCCGCAGTGTCCACCTCGGCTGGATGTGCAGACCATCCAACCCGTGCTCTGGAGCCGCATGCCCAGCAGCTTCCTGAAGGTGGAGACAGAGCGGGTGAGCGAGCGCCATGGCTGGGTGGTGCAGTGCCTGGAGCCCCTGCAGATGATGGCACTCCACATCCCGGAGGAGAACAGGTAGTGGAGGGGCCCCCAGAGGATGGGGCAGGCCTGGCAGGCAGCAAGGAAAGGGAAAGAGCCTCAGTGGCAAGGGCCCTGCTCAGTCCACTGACTTCCCAGAAACTTCAGTTTCTCTCTCCCTTCCTCACTTTCATTCTTCACTTGGAAATATAGCAGGATATTCAGTATGATATGCCTGCCACAAGCCTTCCCCGTAGCTCCAAGTGCCTGCAGTCAGGAACATTTCCAACCATTTAATTGAAAACTCCAATGTGACCCTGAAATAATGACAGGAATGGGGGAAATGAGGCATACCTAGCTTGCTTAGAGAACGAAGAATGGGCTCCTAGGCTCCTTCTGCTAAGAGGTACTCTTGGATTATGGTCTACATTCAATCTCCGCACTCTCACTTTCTGGCCTTGTGGCCTTGGGTAAATTACTTACTTCCATTTCCTCATGATACAGTAAAATAAATGACCACCCAAAGGACTGCTGGGAGAAACAAATGAAATTGTGTAGGTAAAATCTAGTAGAGTTTCTATATGTCATAAGAATTAAATAAATTTTACTGTTAACATATTATGACCCCTTGATCTGTTGGGCAAAAAACAAAGTAATGGGGAGTAGAAGGATTTGACACCTGAACAGCTCCCATTTAAGTATTCGCCTGGGTCATGGAGTCTGAGGCAAGACAGACTAGTGGAGGACAGGAACAGTAAAAGACAGGGGCCCAGCCAAGTAAGTCAATTGCAGAGGATCCTCACATCCATGATGGAAGAGCAAGACAAAACAGAAAAACTGAGCAGGGAGCAGAGACCGTGGACCCCCACAGATGAGGGACCAATGCACTGACTTCCAAATAGGCTTCTAAAGTCAGGAAGGAGAAAGTGAATTGATTATGCCAACTGAACTCAGGTGGGGAAGTGTTTTCTCTTTGGACAAGAGCACAAGTGTGTTTGTTTTCAGGGGAAGGAAAGCCCCGTAGATGGTGGTAGATTGGAGATGATACAGATGGTGTATATGGCAGATGGACAGAGGGCTTCAGCTTCATCTTCTGAGGAGTTCTTATATCAGAAAACAGAAGTCCCCCTTACACCTACAGATAAGAGGACCAAGGCACCTCTTACATTCCTGAATGTTTTCAGTTTTTCAGTTGGGAGGCTTTCCTTAAGAAGGAGGACTTTCATATTTGGGATCGAAACCAAGTCTTTAAGTCTTTCGGACTTTTGAGATTCTTGTAGTTAGAGAAGGAGGATCATCAGGAACTGGGATATGGACCAGAACTGAGAGAGGAATGGTAATCTGCGAGGGAAGGGAGGGTAGATGTTCCTCCATCTTCTATCCCCTTTGCCCTCATTGAGTTGTGCGCAATCCCTGGGGATTCAAAGAGAAGCACTCTGCTGCATTCGGGCGTATTCTTCTCCCCGTGGAGTGGTTGACTGCTTGTCCCCCGCAGGTGTGTGGACGTCCTGGAGCTCTGTGAGCAGGAGGACCTGATGCAGTTCCATTACCACACGCTGCGACTCTACAGCGCCGTGTGTGCCCTGGGAAACAGCCGGGTGGCCTACGCCCTGTGTGGCCATGTCGACCTCTCCCAGCTCTTCTATGCCATCGACAACAAGTACCTCCCTGGCCTCCTTCGCTCTGGTTTCTATGACCTGCTCATCAGCATCCACCTGGCCAGCGCTAAGGAGAGGAAGCTAATGATGAAGAATGAGTACATCATTCCCATCACCAGCACCACCGGGAAAATCCGCCTGTACCCAGACGAGTCCAAGAGGCACGGGCTGCCGGGGGTGGGCCTGAGAACATGTCTCAAGCCAGGGTTCAGGTTCTCCACCCCTTGCTTTGTGGTGACCAGTGAGGAGCACCAGAAGCAGAGCCCTGAGATCCCCTTGGAGATTCTCAAGACGAAGGCACTGAGCATGCTGACGGAGGCAGTGCAGCACAGCGGGGCTCACATCCGGGACCCTGTCGGCGGGTCTGTGGAGTTCCAGTTTGTGCCTGTGCTGAAACTCATCGGGACCCTGCTGGTCATGGGGGTGTTTGATGATGATGATGTCCGGCAGATCCTCCTCCTGATCGATCCCTCTGTGTTTGGGGAGCACAGTGCAGAGACAGAGGACAGAGCAGAGAAGGAGGAAGTGACCCAGGTGGAGGAGAAGGCAGTGGAGGCTGGGGAAAAGGCCGGCAAGGAGGCTCCAGTCAAAGGCTTGTTGCAGACCCGACTGCCAGAGTCAGTCAAGCTGCAGGTAACTCAGGGCAGCCAAGTTCCTGCCCTTGAAAAGAGATGGGGAGGGTGAGAGTGCAGCCTGGAGCTAAGGCTGGGACTCCGGGCACTGGCCTAAACCTGGGGTGTAGCAGAGATGCCGAGAGAGAGCATTTGCTGGTCATGCTTGTTTCTGACACGACGTGAACTCGCTAGGTCAAAAGAAAAATACTAACCCTTACAAATAGGGTTATTTGTTTTTTAAGATTTATTTATTTGAGGGCGCCTGGGTGGCTCAGTTGGTTAAGCGACTGCCTTCGGCTCAGGTCATGATCCTGGAGTCCCGGGATCGAGTCCCACATCAGGCTCCCTGCTCAGCGGGGAGTCTGCTTCTCCCTCTGACCCTCTTCCCTCTCGTGCTATCTCTCTCTCATTCTCTCTCAAATAAATAAATAAAATCTTTAAAAAAAAAAAAGATTTATTTGAGCGAGAGAGTGCAAGTGAGCATAAGGGGGAGGGGCAGAGGAAGAGGGAGAGAGAAACCTAAGCAGACTCCACGCTAAGCGTGGAGCCTGACATGAGGCTCGATCCCAGAACCCTGAGATCACGACTGGAGCCAAAACCAAGATTCAGACACCCAACCAACTGTGCCACCCAGGCATCCCAAGGCCTGTGCTTTAGAATTGTTTTCATGGAACTAGTGATGGATGGGCCCTGATCTTTACCTCTTATTTTTGGGACTAAATGGCTCCTTGGTGAGATCTGTCTGTTTGGCTGTGGAACAGACCAGAGGAACTGGCTCACGGGGTGGCCACACTCACCACCTGCTCTCATTTGTTGCCGTGTTCTGATCACCAAGCCTACGGAGACCTGTTGCACTGGCATTCAAATCAACGGCCCTCTGAGCTAAGAAAAAGAGCCATGCTCACTTAGAGCTGCCCCCTTGTCATCACCCAGGAAACCTCAACATTTCCCAAGCATAGTCTTACCAGATGTAGGCTAGCATCGGTGATGCATTGAGGATGATCACTTTTGTCTTCTGGGCACTGAGAAAAGAAAAAGGAAAGTGAACAGAGCAGAACAGTCTTTCCACAGTCAGCCTGACTCAGGCCACTTACTAGCTCTATACGCTTGCCAAGTCAGTAGCCTACCAAAGCCTTAGCTTTACAATTTGTAAAATATGGATGATAATATAATAAACCATAATATTCAAATTTATCATTATAAAATGCAATATGGAATGTATTTCATCATAAAACATATTAATCTCCAAATGATGCTCTCTTAACCCAATGTGATGGGATTCATAGGTGGTCAGTTAATCAAAACACTGCATATAGAGAAGCATAACAAATTTTACATATATGCCTTCAACAATTTTATTAAAACATATGATGTGCTCTTCTGATGTGGAGCCAAGACCTTTTTTTAAATGTGAATCCCAGACTGGCATGTAGAGTCCTCCCTTTTGCATCAGTGATACCTGTCATGCACAGTTTGATGTGCATGATGGCCAGTTGGGGGATCTTTAAAATAGACTGTGGATTTAGAGGTAATTGGAAAGCAACCTGAGCACAGAATACTTCTAGATTGTAGTTGTCTAACTCACACCCAACTATTAGTATTTTCTAAAAAAGAAAACAACTTGTCTTTGGGCACCTAAATGGTGCAGTCAGTTAAGCATCCATCTCTTGGTTTCAGCTTAGGTCGTGATCTCAGGGTCATGAGATCGAGTCCCACATCAGGCTCCATACTCAGCACAGAGACTGCTTTGAGTTTCTCTCTCTCCCTCTGCCCCTCCCTCCATGCGTGTGCATTCTCTCTCTCAAATAAATAAATAAATCTTAAAGAAAAAAACTTGCCTTTTACAGATGTTCCCTAGTCATTCACCTTGGTTTTCCTACTTCATTGGCACACATTCCTTCTAAATTAAATGTTGTCACTATCATCACAAGTGTGATGGGCATGTGCTCTGGGTGCTAGTTCACCTGGCAGAGGCAGAGCTGGGCAGGTATGCCGGAGACTGTCCTGCTACATAAGAGCACACCACGGTCAGGGGCTTTGCTGTCTGTGCCCAGACCGACTGGAGAGTGTCTGTTAGTCATGTGAAAGGTGAAGTGGAGATGGGTTAATAAATATTTTAGTATTTATTATTTAATAATTAATATTTAATAATTTACTAACTCACTAAGTTATGGCTATTGTTCTTATTAATAAAAGTTCAAATAGTGATAAGATTAGTAACAGTTAACAGTCCAAAAGAACTAATGACAGAAAAACACTGCCAACAAACAGAAAGAAAGAGGGCACCTGGGTGGCTCAGTTGGTTAAGCATCTGCCTTTGGCTCAGGTCATGATCCCAGGGTCCTGGGATCGAGTCCCACAATCGGGCTCCCTGCTCTGTGGGAAGCCTGCTTCTCCCTCTCCCACTCCCCACTGCTTGCGTTCCCTCTCTCACTGTCTTTCTCCCTCTCTCTGTCAAATAAATAAAATCTGAGGAAAGAGGGAAGGAAGGAGAAGGAAGGGAGGGAGGAAGGAAGTAAAGAAGGAAGGAAGAAAGAAAAGAAAAGAAAGATGGAGAGGGGAACAGAAGTCTTTAGTTCCTGTCATCCAGAGCCAGAAGGTGTCAGGAAGGATCCAGAACTCACCTGTGCAGTTCAGTGGTGGTTCCTACCTGGAGGTGAGAGCCATGGAGGAACTCTCTTAGGAATGCTGTTCTCCCTCACCACAGGCAGATTTATTCTGTCTTTGGTGAGCTCATTTTCCTGTCATTCTCCAGGCCTTAGGATAAAGAGCTGGTGTCTGGATTCAGCTGACTTGGATTCCAGGGATGGCTCCATGGTTACTGTGTGAGCCTGGGCAAGTCACTTAGAGCACCTGAGGCTCAGTGTTACCCTCTGTAAAATGGGGATGCCAGCAGCTTAACCAGTGTATGCAAAGTATTGTTAAATTAGCATAAATATTCGCTTGTGTTGCAGATGTGTGAGCTCCTCAGCCATCTCTGTGACTGCGAGCTGCAACATCGAGTGGAGGCCATTGTAGCATTTGGCGACATTTATGTCTCCAAACTCCAGGCAAATCAGAAGTCCCGCTACAATGAGCTCATGCAGGCCTTGAACATGTCCGCAGCCCTGACTGCCCGGAAGACCAGGGAGTTCCGCTCCCCCCCACAGGAGCAGGTAAGAAACTCTTCCTGAGCCTCCCTGCCATTCCTACGGAAGAACTTGAACCTCATGGAACAGGGCACATGAAGCGTTTATATGCCTGGGGTGGCCATGAGAGCTGTGGGTGATTAAATGACCCAGCAGAATGCCAGGGGACAGGCCTGGGGTTAGGCTGATGGCAACGAGGAGCACCTGCCACTTAGATGGGGGGGAAGAAAACCCATCTCAAACTGCACGTGGGCACGGCTTCCTCCCTTCCCTTGCTCCCTCGTCCCCATTACCTATCATTGAGTCCAAGACCGCATCACTTTCATAGCAGCAAGGATCTGCCGTCAGAAGAACGTCTGTCCAGTCCTTACAGAAGTCGCTGCTTTGTGTCAGAGATCAACAGAGCATGGTCAACACTTACCGATTGATGAGAGTAGATACACAGTCTTCCTCGTCCCCTTGCCCCGTGACCAAGACCCTCATAAAGCCTCCCAGCCCGGAAGCTAGGAGAACAGGACTGGGCAAGTGAGGTCCCTTCTGTGAGGTATTGTCTTCATTCTTTGCGGTACCCCTGCCTTGTGGTCAGCCTTGCCCAGACGGGAGGGCTTGAAAGACTGAGGGTCCTCGTGAGCAACTTGCAGAGGAGGGCGGGACAGCTGAGGGAATAGTACTTTGTTTTTGTCCCTCTGCTCAGCTGTTCACGTATATCCCGCAGGCTGCTTGGCCCCAGCTCCCTAAGTGCTCCATGCCAGAAGCTCTTTCAGTGAAGAAATTTGTTTTCAGTCTCTGAAACCAGATCTTTGGATCTTGTCTATATTGAATAAGCAGCCTATCCATAAATTGTTGTCAGTATAATTACCACCACTTGGTATTAATGGTACAACTTGGTCTAATTACTTTCCTAACCTATTTTGTAGAACATAGATATTTATATCAGCTTAAAAATGAACCACATCTCTTGGCTTTTAAAAGATGCCCTTGAACGATACCGGCCTTGAAAAGAGTAGGTGAGGCTTACCATTTCTTTGCTGGAGGCAAAATGAGAAAGCCCTTTCAATTGACTGGAGGAGGTAATTTGCACCATGCTGAGGGAAGTGCAGCGAGCCTGAATTACTCTTGAAGGCTTTACAAATGTTGTCTGGCTGCCTTTAGACTGGCAACAGGTGTGTGTGAACGTTTCTCATTTTGTTGGGCAAACGCTCACTCGTTTTGGGAGTAATGGGATGGAAGCATGATGTGGTGCCTGGCTCCTGTCTTGCCCCCCCCCCGCCCCCGCCCCCGCCCCCGCCCCGTCGCTTGCTGCGTGGTCTTGGGCAATCGCCTTTCTATGTCTCAGCTGCAAAATGAGGATGTCTGTATCTCCCTCCCTCCCTTCTTGTGAGGATCCCATGAGACAATGTGTTTAGTTTACTGAGCGGGATACGTGACATACAGTACACATCCTGTACGTGCCGTCATTAGCTTCCGTGTTGGACTTACTTGTATTTGCCTCATACCATGTTCTCTGACCTTCTGCCAGCGACTCACTTCTGCCAGTGAGTAGAGTTTATGTCTGTGTTCTGAGGCATCTGCTCAACCCAGCTAGGTTGCGTTGTCCATCTAACACTGTCCTAACGGACCCACCCTATGATCCTGGCTCCTGGAAGGGCCACGCTGGCTCCCACTTCTCCTTTACCCCTGCTGTGATTCTTGAGCAGACCTCAGAATCACCAGAAAGGCCTAATAAAACAGATTGCTGACCCCCCCCCCCCGGGGCTCCTAATTCAGTAGCTCTAGCGTGAGGCCCAGGAATTTATACTTTGAGCAAGTTTCCAGGTGATACTGATGCTGCTGGTCTAGGAATGAAATGAAAGAAGGAACACTAATTGCTATCAAATTCAGCTGTCCCACCTACCACCCCTCTCAGTATTCATTTCTAGAAAGAACCTACCAACAGATCTCTCTAAATAATTCAGAATTGAATATCAACAAAGGAGAATTTAGATCAGTTTCCAGGGGATAGCACTGCAAAATCTCTTGGAAGATTGGATGAATAAGAATTAGAATTTTAAAACAGTGATATGATTCTCTGATCTTTCTGTAACCTTTGAGGAGAAAAATAAAGCTTTTCAGTCTTATATCTATGTAGTATAGAGAGATGAAAAAAACATATACTTGGGGGATGTTACCAAGTACAAAAGAAGGCAAAACTAAGATCAGTCCAACGGTTGTTGGCAAATTAGCCAGGCATAGTCAGTAAGCCTTTGACTTTAAAAAGGGCATCATTGAAGGGTATGCCCTATGGAGGGGAAAATTCAGCTCACTCCCCATTTGATTTTCTGCCCTGCAGGCTGGTGGGCCCCTGCTTCCCAAGTGTTCTACCTAAGGAATGATCTTTCCGTAAAGAAATTATTTTTGACTCCCAAGCTAGATCTTCAAATCTTCTTTTTATTTAATAAACAACTTATCAATATATGTTGGTACAATTACCATGTTTTAACATTGTAGAACAACCACAAAAATTACTTTTCTAACCTGTTTTATGTATTATTTTATTACAAACAGTACTTCTACCTACTTCCAAAAAATTGTTTATAGTAGTAGCTTTAAATAAAGAATAAGGATCTTCCTAACAACATTAAATATGGTTTTTCATGGTTTAATAAGAGATTATAAAGTTTTTTAACCTAAAAATCCTAAACAGAAGGAGAAAATACCTTTGCCTGGTGTGTGGGTTACCCTGGGGTCATGGGTCTTTGGAAAGAATTGAGACATTCTCGAATCTGAGCAGGAAATGAATGACCTCATTTTCACCAACTTGTCATTAATCTCTGATAGCATTTCTTTAATTACTGATGTAGGCAGCAAAGCAAATACGTGACTTTTCCAGCAACAGAAATTGCCTGGTTTTTTTTTCCATGTTGTATTACAGTGGTTGTCATACCTTGAAATATCATTTACATTCATCACTACTTCAAGATCACTGTGAATATGAGACCTGCCACCAGATCTTTTTGTTTAATGAGTTAATAAACAAGTACATATGTTCCTATATCACAGATTTCTTTTTTATGGTCTTGATAACTAGATTTCAGTATAATTGTTTCTCTATGTAATTTTCTATATTTTATGGTATGTATTCAAAATATTAATCTGAGAAGTAAACAGGGGGTTTCAACAGACTGTCAGAATCGTCCATGACATAAAAACAGTTAAGAATCCCTGAGACAAAACTATAAAGGAAAAGATGATAGTTTAACTACATGTTAAAACCTACATGTCAATAAAAAAAGGCCTGTAAAGTTAAAAGCTCACTAAAATCCAGGAAATATATTTGGAGTATATGTTACAAAGATTTAATAACTAGGGATGTGCAAAATACAGATTAATTTTTAAAAAAATTTCTCAACAGAAAAATGGAGGAAGAACATAAACAGGAAATTTATAAAATATGAAATAGGGGCACCTGGGTGGCTCGGTTGGTTAGGCGTCCAACTCTTGATCTCAGCCCAGGTCATGATCTCAGGGTCATGAGTTCAAGCCCTTTGTTGGGCTCCACACAGGGCGTGGAGCCTACTTTAAAAAAAAGAAAGAAAAATGGTCCTTAAGTATAGAAAAACAAAATTCAACCTCACCAATTAAATGCAAATTAAAGCAACAGGGATATGATATTTTTCACCCATTAAATTGGAAAATATTTGAAAATGTGTTAATTCTCATTACCGTAATGAAGATGGCAAAGTAATACACACTCTTGTATAAAGTTGGTGATAATGCAAATTGTTGTGAGCTTTCTGAAGGGTGATTTGGCAGTTCATATCAAAAGCCATTAAAATACACAAATCTTTTGATCCAGTCATTTCACTTCTAGGAGTTTATCCTAAGAAAAATGATCAGAAATGTGAACAAAAATTATGTAAAAGGAAATGCAAACTTTATAAGGACAAAGAAATGGAAACAATTTAAATATGTCTTAACAAATCATAAT
This sequence comes from Callorhinus ursinus, assembly GCF_003265705.2. Taxonomy (NCBI): domain Eukaryota; kingdom Metazoa; phylum Chordata; class Mammalia; order Carnivora; family Otariidae; genus Callorhinus; species Callorhinus ursinus. Next base: position 1,104,944 of record NW_027397087.1, on the reverse strand, counting down.
TTTATGTACATTTTACATTAGTTGCTTATGCATATGATGAAATACAGTGTACCTATTAAAAATCAGTAAGGGGCACCTGGGTGGCTCAGTCATTAAGCATCTGCCTTCGGCTCGGGTCCTGATCCCAGAGTCCTGGGATCAAGCCCCGCATCAGGCTCCCAGCTCGGCCAAGGCCTGCTTCTCCCTCTGCCACTCCCCCTGCTTGTGTTCCCTCTCTCGCTGTGTCTCTCTCTGTCAAATAAATAAATAAAATCTTTAAAAAAAAAAAGGTAAAATAAGAAAGGCTCAAGATACGTTGTTAAGTGGAAAATCAGACTTCAAAAATGTTTAAAGTGTGATCTCAATCTGCACACATGAAGACTGGGAGCTACTAGCTAAATATGTTTTTCTTTGGGCAGTGGGATCGCAGTAAATTTTCATTAGGTGTTTCCAAATTTTGTTCAATGAATAAATTACCATTATAATAAGAAAAAAAATTAAAGTTGACCATCTTTTTTTTTTTTAAGATTTTATTTATTTGAGAGAGGGAGAGAGCTCACATACACACAAGTAGGAAGAGAGGCAGAGGGACAAGCAGACTCCCTGCGGAGCAGGGAGCCTGACTTGAGGCTTGATCCCAGGACCCTGAGATCATGACCTGAGCCGAAGGCAGAGAAGGCAGATGCTTAACTGAGCCACCCAGGTACACCCGTTGGCCATCTTTATAAATGAGTTTGAGTTGGACAAAATTGGCAAAGAACGTTAGGTATTTAAGGCAGGATCTGAGCTCTTTTGACCAACACTGAGAACCAACCACCTATTCTTCTTTGTCCCTCAAAGATCAACATGCTTCTTAACTTTCAACTGGGAGAGAATTGCCCCTGTCCAGAGGAGATACGGGAGGAGCTCTATGACTTCCATGAGGACCTTCTCATTCACTGTGGTGAGCTTCTGAGGCAAAAGCTGTATCAAAGACAAGTCTGTTCCTGATTCATCCATTAGAAGCTAGTGGGGTTGGGAAGAAAGTTTTCTATTTAAAGGTGCAGTTAACCCTTGAACAACATGGGTTGGAGCTACACGGGTCTGCGTATGATGCGGAATTTTGTCTCCATAAACAGAGGACAGTACTGTATGTGTATTTTCCCTTCCTTATGATTTCCTTAATAACATTTTCTTTTCTCTAGCTCACTTTATTATAAGAATACAGTACATAATGCATATAACATTTAAAAATATATATTAGTTGACTGTTTATTATTGTCAGGAAGGCTTTCCATCAAGAGTATGCTATTTATAGTTAGATTTTGGAGGGTCGGAGTTATATGTGGATTTTCCACAGTGCAGATGAGTGGCACCACTAACCGCTGCGTTGTTCAAAGGTTAACGGTACAATAGTAATCGCTCAAGAAATGATTCTGCCCAAACTACTTGGGTCAGAGAAGCTATAGGAAATAAATCTGGCATAACAGATGACGGAAACTACCAAGAAGAAATTTTGTGAGATAGAAGAGAGTGAACAGGGTTTCTGAAGAAGGAAAAAAACCAATACTTAATATCAACCTCCCCCACTTTACTTAGTTGGACTCTGCTCCCAGCTAAACCAAGATTCCAATCCCCTTTCCTTCTTAGCTTTTGCAGTGATATAAGAATGATAACTTCTGCAGTGATATAAGAATGATAACTTCTGCCCTGAAGAATTCTAAGCCAGCAGTGTCCACTTTGATACATAACTGCTGATTTTAAATGGTTCTCAGCATCTGTGCTGCTTCTGCATGGGTGGATTGACTAATATATAAATAATAGATGGTCTTTTCATTTGAACTGACTCAATGTTAACTTTTTCTTTCTAGATACTCTAGAGCCCTTTTGGAGTTTAGGTTAGAAAAAGTTAAGTGTGGGGTTTGAAATTACTTGATGTTCTTGTACACAAGAAATCATCCTTTTAAAACTTGTCAAAAGACATCATAGAGGGGTGCCTGGGTGACTCAGTCATTAAGTGTCTGCCTTCGGCTCAGGTCATGATCCCAGGGTCCTGGGATCGAGCCCTGCGTCGGGCTCCCTGCTCTGCAGGAAGCCTGCTTCTCCCTCTCCCACTCCCCGTGCTTGTGTTCCCTCTCTTGCTGTGTCTTTCTCTGTCAAATAAATAAATCTTTAAAAAAAAAAAAGACATCATAGAGGTAAATATGCGGAGCTGCCTATGGTATCTTCAGAAGGTTCCAGAAGGGTGGGAAGCAGACACTTTATGTTCTTTCAATCATATGGTGGTTTCATGTACTGTTTGAGGTTTTCACTCTGTTCTGTGCCTTGCTAGGGGTCCCCCTGGAGGAGGAGGAAGAGGTGGAGGAGGACACCTCCTGGACTGGGAAGCTCCGTGCCTTGGTGTATAAAATCAAAGGCCCTCCCAAGCCTGAGAAGGAACAGCCAACAGAAGAGGAAGAGAGATCGCCTAGTAAGTGACCATGCCTTTCAATCACAGTGCTCCTGACACGGTGCTCTTCTATGACATAATGAAGGCACCTGGCTTTCTGACAGATACTGTGAGATGGACTGCCTAGACTTCAAAGGATGCATCTGGGCATTCTTTTATAATTGGTGGTGGCTATTGTGTATTTGGGGCTATGCTGCTCTTCCAGTTTAAGGAACTTACTTTCAGAGTCTTCTGAAACCTGAGGGATCTATTATTTTGGGTTTGCTCTTGCTGTCTAGTTAAAAACACCTATAAACAGGTTCCGGTTCTTCTTTGAGGTTTCGGTTGTCTTCCTCCTTTAGTCATTGTTGTTTCTGTCACCTCTGCTTCTGGTTCCTTGGCATTGCAAACTGCCTCCATAAGAAAATAATGATACAAAGGGAGTAAAAAAAAAATAGGATGTGGGCTTTAATGGGGGTCATTTGGGAGTTTTGGCTATGATTTTCATAATGTAGCATCCTAGAGGAGTTTGACCTTCAATTTTTCAACAACAAACCTTGTCCACGTTCCTTTCTCTAAGCCTTATGGTAGACATGACTCCTACCGTTGTGACTCATGTTGAAAGAAGATCATAATTTGTTCTATTATGGCAGTTTACTGTCTATAAACCATTAACATTTCAAGAAGAAAATTGTGTATTATATGTAATTAGGATGCTTTTTAGTACCAAATTCTGCAAATATTTCATTTGTCTAAGGAAGGAACTTCTGAGGTTTGGCATAGTTGCCTTTTATCTTGTTCCTATTCCTGTCCATTTTGGAACATGCTTTCAAATCATAGACTAGAGCAAGAGTCTGCCAAGCTATGATTGGTTTGTCTGAAAACACTACTTCGGGGTCCGTATATCTTAGTGCCCTTTATATTGACCTCCCATCTTTGCCACAACATCTCTGAAGGAAAGGAAGCCTCACCATTTTTCAGCACAAGTGTTGAAGCCTCTGGAAAAGTGAGTGGGGTACATGCACTGGCAAACCTTGATCAGTGCTATCCGTCACCATGGAAAGGGTAGGTCTTTGATGAGGACGTACCAGCAGGATCCTAAGGGCACAAAAGTGAGTTTAGATCCCCTTTGTGGTTCCTGCCAAAGCAGAACTAAAAATAGATGGAGCTGACCCATATTACCTGCTGAGAGTCTATTTTGAAAGTGGATGCTTCTTTCTAACATATAATGTGTCACAACTGGGGGTCCCACAAGGTGGGACTTTCATGGTAGGTAAATGGAGTCAGATGAAATCACCTGGCTGTGTGAAGTCCCCCTAACTCTAAGAATGGTGTTCCAGAGATTGCAGTCTTCAGCACTGCTACCTTGGGCCTCAGGCAGAAAGACCATGTTCTGTCTGTTCTGGTGGAACATGCAAATGAGGCCACTCCAGTGTGAGACTCCATGTCTTCACCTCATGCTGCTTCCCTTCCAGAAGGAGAATTGTGAGAGGTTCAAGCTTTGTGTTGTAAGTCTCCTATCCTGGATTTCCAGAGGTGGTCAAGCATGTCTGGTTGTCAGTAGACGGGTTCCCTGGTCAAATGTTCCAGAGACAGAAAGTCCCTCGTTCAGGGCTGACATATGAAGAGAAAATCCTGAGAATAGTTTAACTGCCACACCCCCAAAATTGTTTTTAACGAATAGATGGAGACAATGTTTCTGAATACATAGCCAGTTGTGATAAAAGGGTCAAAATACTTTAGAATATTAATGAGTTTGTCCACATTATTACTTACCTGATTTTTCTTCCCTTACGTTTGATAAACTATTAAAAATGCAGGTAATGACATGGGATAGTGAACTGACAATTCACCAAATACTTAACACGTATCAGTTTACTACTGGTGGGTTTTTTCACTCCTCTCTTGTATGGTTGATGAAAATAGTAGTCTGAAGAATTAGGGGATACTTGTTCATTTATTCTGTTCACCACTGCCTAGTTCCAGAAGGAGCTAGAAACAATTTCCAGGTGACTGAATGTCACCAGCCCAAGGTAACCAAGATGAGTAAAGCTGTGACTTGCTTCACATTTTCTGACTCTGGTTCCATGCTCTTTCCATTGTCCCGTAAAACCCCCAAATATAGCTGTTACATACAGAATGGCTTTTTATTTTTTTATTATGTTATGTTAATCACCATACATTACATCATTAGTTTTTGTTGTAGTGTTCCATGATTCATTGTTTGCGTATAACACCCAGTGCTCCATTGAGTACCTGCCCTCTTTAATACCCATCACCAGGCCAACCCATCCCCCCCTCCCCTGTAGAACCCTCAGTTTGTTTCTCAGAGTCCATAGTCTCTCATGGTTCGTCTCCCCCTCTGAAGTCCCCCCCTTCATTTTTCCCTTCCTACTAGCTTCTTTTTTTAGAACACATAATGTATTATTTGTTTCCGAGGTACAGGGCTGTTTTAAAACCATTGTCTTTTTATCTGGCTTACTACACCTGCGAGGTGACTCACAACTATGACTCACTGCTACATGTAGGAAATCTAAACCTAACAGAAGTCAAAATTCTAACATGCCAAAGTTGACCAAGCCAAAGATCTGCACTCGGTGGGGTTTTCAGGGAAGGCGGTGCAGTCTCTCCTCTCTGAGCAGTGAGTGTTGCCCAGATGACCTGCCAGAAAACTTCAGCTTTTCTAGCCAAGAGGAATCAACAGTGTCCTGAACCTCATGAGAATCCTGCTAGCTGGCTCAGAGTTACAGCGATCTGCCTAAACTAACTCTAAGCCATATTGTCGATGAAAGCTGTTACAGTCTTATCAAAACATCATATGATAATGAAGAGGTAAAAAAGATCCAACAATAGTAGCCCGCCATACTAAGTCACATTTCTTTGCATATCCCAATCCAGCAAATTCCCGAGAAAATCTTTTGCCTGTTAGTTCTAAGCCAGGGCTTCTCACACGCTGCAGTTGAGGCAGGGTTTCCTTGAATATAAATCTGTTGCCACTGAGTTACACCTCCAGAAGAGACCAACCAGCTATTTCCACTAAATTCTGAAATTAACCAGATGAAGACCCCCTGTCACTTTACGGCTCAAAGTTGGTGCATTCCTGATCTCTGTCATTCCCTGAATGCTCTCCCCATGGAGGTTTTTCCTGCCACTTGTGTCTGCTCTTACCCCATCACTGAGTGGCCTGAGATCCCTAACCGAAATTCTCTCCTGCCTAAATGTTGCAGCCTGTTGAGTGCTGAGGAGGAGAAAAATCTACTGTTGGCTCCGAAAATAAGTCTGGAGCCCAGCACAAATACTTACATAATGAGACAATTCGGTGGTAGGTCCATCTATGGCACTCAGGCAGTATTTGTAAGCCTGGTCCCAGTCTCCCCAAACAGCTTCTCCCTTTGATGCACATGCACAGACACCTCCTCCATGAAGTCTTTCTTTCAGCCTCATCCTCCGTCCTTCTGCCCCCACCATTTCATGGCATTTCTAAAAGGGCATGTATGACCTTCCACCTTCCGTGGAGTATCTGTGTCCCCGTCTGTTTTCTTTACTGGGTCTTTGTCCTCAGACCGTATCTTCCCTGTTTCTGCATTTAACTCATTGCCACAAATCTGTCCGACCTCCAGTGTAGGTTAGTCATGGGGGGGCTCATGAAGATGAAGAAAATGAGGACCTTATAAAGAACAGAGGAAAGACTGTGGACAGGAAACTCAATATAATCATGACTTTGGATATGCTATAATAAAAGTGTAGGTAAAATACAGCAGGTGGCCAGAGAGGAGGAGTTGGGCAGATTCCATAAAGAACATAGGTAAGTAAAGTAAGAAGGGAAAGACAGGGACGCCTGGGTGGCTCAGTTGGTTAAGCATCTGCTTTTGGCTCAGGGCATGATCCCAGGGTCTTGGGCTCGAGTCCTGCATCGGGCTCTCTGCTCAGCAGGGAGCCTGCTTCTCCCTCTGCTTGTCACTCCCCCTCCTTGTGCTTTCTCTCTCTCTCTCGCTCTCTGACAAATAAATAAATTCTTTTAAATAAAGCGGGGGGAGATATTTTTGATGAGAAGAGCTGCTTTGACAAAGCCCCGGAGCAGAAGAGTTCATGTCGTACGCCAGGAGTGGCAACAAAGTGAGACTGGTTGAATTCTAAGAGGAATGGGATGGGGTAGAGGGGAGAGGTAGGGTGGTGTTAGGACAGAGTGGCTTGGAAATCCAATTGTTAAACTACATTCAGCCTTAGAGTGTGACATATTAGTCATTGCCATGTATTTTCTACTACCTGGCCTTGCGTTGCAGGGAGGGGGTGCTTAACATTTACGTGGTAACCGCTGAGTCCTGAGCACTGTGTTAAGCACTTCTGTATTACCTCATGTAGTTCTCAAAATATGCAGTAGATGAAGTGGGTGATTTTATTCCTATTTGATAGTTGAAGAAACTGAAGTAAAGACAGATTAAGTAACTTGGCAGGATCACACAGTGGTGGCATGAAAGTTCAAGCCTTTGTCCGCCCGAGTCTAGTTGCCATCCCTTTTATTTATATAATAATATCTTGCCCTCCCCCCGCCCCCTTCCAGGCAGTAGCTATGAAAGGTCTTTGAAGACCAAATTATCCATTTACTCATCAACAGTGAGGTAGTTATGAGCGTAGGGCTCTGGGCTTTGGCCACCTGGTCGTAAGTTCTTGCTCTGCTAACCTAGTATCTGTGAGATTAAGCGAGTGACAACTTCTCTGTGCCTCAGTTTGCTCATCTGTAAAAACATAGGCCTAGCCCTGATACCTTATTTGGTTGACATGAGGAATAAATTAGTTAAAAATTCAAAGTGCTTATAAGTGTGCCTGGCACAGAGTATGCACTTAATTTTAACTATTTTGGGCTATTAAAATGTTTGTTAATCACCCACCATATCTCAGGCACTGTTTTAGGCCCCAGTCAGCTCTGCTTTAGCAAGATGGCAATCCAGAGGATCGCCGTGCAGGATTATTGGAGGTATGGAGGCCCCCTGGGATGTCACTGCAGTGCTCTAGAGGAGAGCTTCTGAGGACTCAAGTAAGTATGGTGTAGCCGGCAGGGTAATGGCCCCAAGGATGTCCACGTCCTAATCCCTGGAAGCTATAGATAGGTTAAATGGCAAAGGGGAATTTAAGGTGCCGATGGAATTAAGGTTGTTCATCAGCTGGCCTTCGAATGGGGAAATCTGGATTACTGGAGTAGACCCAAAATAATCACCAGGCACTGTGCTAGGCACTTCCCACCATCTCATCCGCTTTATCCTCACAACAACTAGGTATAGTGACAGCCAGGTCCCCATTTTGCATGCCAGGCCAACAAAGAGAGAAGCAAAATAATTTGGACAAGGTTCCTGCAAGAAGTTAGAAAGAGGCCCAGACTGGGGTCATGTTCATAGGCAGGGCCCACACTCTTTCAGAGCACCATGCAGGGCTGCCCTGGCTGGGCCATGGGGCTGGAGAGACAGGACTGGGGAGCAGGGACCTAGACGATATGCAGCCTGTAGCCCACCTCAACAGTTTCTTCTTCAGACCGAATGCACATAGGAACTCCGATAAAAGCGATTCGATCACTTTCCCAGCAAAGACTGAGGCCTCAGGCCCCAAGCCCATGTCTGTCCCATCTCCACCTCGTGCTCATTCAGGGTTCCCCCTCCGGAACACGTGAGCAGCTGCAGCTGCCCTCTGTGCTCTTTTCCCCATCGTCATCCTCATCGTCAATGGTCATTTCATTGCAGAATGTTTTTGAGAAAGTGATTATGAGACTGGTTGACTGATTTCAAAAACAACAGGCTAGTTATCTCCATAGGACAGATGTGAGCCCAGCGGCCGCGGAGCTGGATGGGCAGAATCCAGCCACACTGCCGAAGCGCAGTGCGTGGGTAGCTGTGAAATTAAGCATAAGAGGCACCTGCTGCACCGTCTGCGCCAGAGAGGCACCGGGAAAGCACACAGAAATTAGCCTGACGAATTTTCCAAGTCTCCTCAGAGGCAATGGGTTTAATTTTCTCCCTGACCTTCTCTGCTAAGAAATAGGAGGTATTTGGCCACTTTGCAAAGCAGATCAGACTTTCGGCCCAGGGGAAGCTCTGGGGCACAGAGCACAGAGGGCATGAGCCCTTCCCATTGAATCCTACCCACTAAATCAGGAGGGTGTTATGGTACCATCTGACCCCTGACAGGGGAAGGGTCCTTCATCTGTCAGCAATCAGGACAGTCATCAAAAAGCCATCAAGTTACCGCTCCTCATCTCCCCCACGTGAGTGATTAGTGGTGTGGGGTGGTGTCTTGACAGTGACCACTCACTGTGGTCAGTGACCACTAGATTTAAGATTTTGCTTTATTTCTTTGACCTGCAGTTGTACTATTAGTAAAAGCAAGCTGAGTAGCTTCGTGATAGGGCTGGTGGGCATTAAAAGGTGGGGGTACAATTCGTGGTGCTCTTTACTTTAACCCAGTGAAGCCATAGGTGTTCATTTGCCATTTGAATAAATTAGTACAACCCTCTCAGGAGCTCCACAGGTCAGGTAGACCTGGAATTCTAGAGTATTAAGCCATCTGTGATGGTAGAAGTGGTTAGAGACACAGAGAGGTAAAGTGACTTGACCAGGGTCACAGGCTGGAACAAAGTAGCCCACACTCTTGTCACTACATCATCCTGACATTCATCTCTTTCAACATGAATTTTATTTTGCTAACTTGATTTTATTGGTGAAGAAATCAAGGCTCTGAGAATGTGAATAATCTTCCTAGCTCAGAGTCCGCTAGAAAAAGAGCCAAGGCTTTTTGATTTTCAGGATTTATTTCTGAATCCACTTCATTGTTTAAGAGAGCATCTAGACAGTATAATATAAATTTAAAGCATTAACAAGGGTAACTATTTTTCCGGATTTTGTGAAGCTATAGAAAGTAAGCAGCTCTCAGCTGGAAAAGTAGATGAGTTTAGATTCCAGTAGCCAAGGTTTGGGTCCCAACTCTGTCATTTACTAATTACGACGGTAGGCCAGTTTCTTAACCTCCACATGTTTCAGTTTCCTTGTCTATAAAATGAGAATAATGATCTTCCTACCCATGGGGGCAGGGAGTATAAGATTCAATAAAATAGTGCTCAGCCTGATGTTCCAGTACTTAGAGGTTGGTATATCTCCCAGCTTCTGAAGCAAATATACAAAGTGTAGGTCGTAAGAACTTTATCTCCACATTTACCATTTCAGATGCTTTCAGCAAAAAATAAAAGAAAATCCAGCTCAGGTAGAGTAGCCAATAAAAGACTTCATTGACTGGGGTACCTGGAAGTTGTAGATGGACCCAGCCACTGGGTTGAGTTAATCCTATGGCTCCACTGATTCTCCCCACAGTCATTCCATGTTCTAACTTTGCCTTCAGGCTGGTAGCAGGATGGTGGCTACAACTCTGGGCCTCACATCCTTATGCTACAGTGTCCAAGGGAAAAGCAAGAAAAGTTCTCCTGCCCTGGTATTCAGAGCAAGGATCTTGAGATCACCTTTGAAGAACTTGGTCACAGGCCAACTCATGAACCATTGAGTGTGCCCTAGAAAATAAAATGTGCTGGTTGACTTACGTCAGCAGAGCCTGCCTGTGGAGTGGGGTTAGGTCAGTTCTCATGCGCCATAAGATAGAGAGGCAGCTATCTATACAAAAGCAGTTATGTTGAGAAGGAAGAAGGCACAAGTGGATTCTTGACACGTGGTCAGGAATATTCATTATGTCATGATGGCTATCATCTTTACCTTTCGTTATGCAGTGGTTACTATTGAAATGCAGGCGGTTCTAGCTCTTGATGTCCAGAGGGAGAGTACAGGCCAAAAGCTGTGTCACGGGAGCTAGGGAACGTGCTCTCTGCGCTCTGTGTATGTTATCTAATGGGCCAGAGAAGTTGTGCAATTGGTGCTTTCTGCATTTATTTTTTTTGGAAGATTTTATTTATTTATTTGACAGAGAGAGACAGCGAGAGCAGGAACACAAGCAGCGGAAGCGGGAGAGGGAGAGGGAGAAGCAGGCTTCCCGCTGAGCAGGGAGCCCAGTGTGGGACTCGATCCCAGCACCCTGGGATCATGACCTGAGCTGAAGGGACGCTTAACGACTGAGCCACCCAGGCGCCCCTGCTTTCTGCATTTCATGTTGTTCTGGTTTGACACAAGCTTGGGGCCAGATCCAGGCAGACCTCAGGGTGTTAGCAGCCCTGTCACTCCAGTTGCCTCAGCAAAAACTTACAACTGGATCTCTCTCAGGACCCAGCTTCTGCGAGCTCTTCCCTAGCAGCTTGCTCACTGGGCCTCTCCAGTCTGATCTGCAGCCTCGAGTATCTTCAACCAGGACTTTCTTCCAGGGGGGCATGTTAGTTTTCTATCGCAACAAATTATCATAAACTTAGTGGCTTCACACAATACAATTCATTATCACCCAGTTCTGGAGGTCACAAGTCTAAAAGGAGTTTAGTAGTCTTGCCTGCCTTCTGGAGGCTCTAGGGGAGCATCCATTTCTTGCATTTGCCAGATTCCAAAGGCCTCCTGCATTCTTTGACTAGTGACCCCTTCCAGTAATGGTACTGGTCCAACCTCTGCTCCTGTTACTACATCTCCTTCGCCGACTCTGACCCTCCTACTTCCCTCTTAGAAAAATACTTGTGATTATCTGGAGCCCACCTGGATAATTGAGGATAATCTCCCCCATCTCAAGCTCCTTAATTTAATTCTTTTGCTTTATAAGGTAACATATTCACAGGTTCTGAGAATTAGGAGGTGAATATTTGGGAGGGAGTCATTATTCAGCCCACCACAGGGAGGAAGAAAGCAGAGGTCAAAATACACTGGTTCGTGATATTTGGAAATGATCTACCACCTGTTAATGCCTCCAGAACAGGGACAGCATACCACAAGCTGACTTGTTAATCACCTCGAATTTAAAAATAAGTGTGCATAATTTCGATGCACATAATTATTTTTCTTTCCCCATTATAAGTGTGAGCATTATAAATTGCTTTCTAACTTTAAACTAAGTACAGTGCTGTTTTGTTTGCTCCCTCTCATCAATGTAATTGGAAGACTTTTTTTCTTCCAAACTGACCCAGATTTAGGAGCACACTCATGGAACTCTGACACCAGCCCATGTTGGGAATCTGTAAGCTTCGGGGATTTGCTTTGTCCATGGCCAACATCTGATCTTTGAGAATAAGCTTGAATTTGAGCGCTCAATGGCCACTTGGACTGTGATCTAACTTTGGAGATGAAAAGATTCTTTCCAGACCCCAGCAGCCTAAAATTGTAAACCTGCACGATGAGAAGAGATGGTCTTTTTCTTATTGCAGTCGCCATTGCAAAGCTGGTAATTTGACCATTTAGAAAAGAGCTTTACCAAGTATAGTGGGTGACTCTGGAGAACTTTCTTGTAGGAGCCACAGACTGTAGGCTTGGGGTCTGAGGATCAATAGTGGGTTGCAAAATGACAAGTGGAGGGAAGTAAAGAACTTAACAGTAAACAATACCTGAGACCCCAGACTATGATGTACCAAGGCTAACTCTAATTTAAGGACAATTCTAATCCTCTTTTCTCATCTGTAATGTCTGGCTAGTCCAAAAATCAAGGAGTGAAGTAGCTATTCTTCTTTTAAAATATCTTTCAAGGGATCAAGTATCCCTAAACAATACAGTACCTTAGAAATATCTCATTTCTGAGTTAGCCTAAACAGTTACTTAAAATGCAGTTTCTAGATCATAGATTTAATATAATTGCCTAAATGTGACTATCCCTAATTACACTAATTGCAAAAGTGGAGCAAGTTAGAACGTTAATAATAATTTCTTAAAAAAAGCCATTTGTAATTATCAAGGGAACCACATGTACATGACTCGCTTCAAAAGACATTCTGTTTTCTACAATTCCTTTCTCATCAGAAAACAAATGCTTGGTGACACATCTTTTTGCTTTTTGGAAAGAACACCGTAGCTTTTTAAGAACCTCATGAGCTAAACCATCTAGTGCCTTTGACAAGGCCTTCATGAAACAGGTAAATTAGTGGTTGAAAATCCTAGAGCTGTGGCAAAGAGTGTGGAAGCAACTTTATCACGTGTGGTGGGGGATCTGAGTGGGGTTATGAGATGTGTATGTGTGTGTGTGAGTGTGAGTAAAACGAGGCCATACATTACAGCAAGCAATAGAATTAACCTCCCCGTACCACACCTTACCTTTCTCCTGGAGTCCTTCTCCCTCAGGAGTCCTGTTTCTTATGCATAGTAAAGTGTCTTCTTAGTCATCAAAGGGCAGCATTTCCAAAGAGGAACTTAGAAAAGCAGCAGAAACGAAATCAGTATTTAGTGGTAACTGATCTTAATGTATCTGTGGTTCTGAAAGACGTTCAAATTTATCTCAAGAATTGACTCCCTTTGCTGTTTGAAAATCCTACCAAATTGTCAGCATTCCACCACTGATAACCAGAAAAACTTAAGAGTATTTACTACAGGGACTGCTTATGTGAATCAGCTCTTGAAAGAAAATGGCATTCCGAAGTAGCCATAGCAAAGGGTCGTGTCTTTCCCATCAGACTGCTTCATCCATCCCTGGGAGGACCCCTCTTAACTTCACAATAGAGATTTTTCTTCCCTACTTTTCTAGTCTCCATGTGATGTGGACCTCTTTGAGAAATATGAAGAGCTTTAGAGGAAGGACACATCGGGGAAAAAGTAAAGGAGGAAGATCTGATCATTTCTCTAATTTCTTTGGAATTTTTGTATTACTAGAGAAGTTGTACCTTCTTCTGAGTTGTCTTATCTCCTAAATGTCTGGGACAACACAGTTTTACTCCTTATCTTATACTTTCTCATTAAATGCCTTACATGTGTTTGCCTAGTGTCTAGTAAGCTGCTGCAGGTAATCATTGTGTCTTGAAGTAGTTTCATACAGACTATTTAGCTCAGTGTTACCACTGGATTAGTTGGCTCATTTAGGAGTTGGCACAACTGGAGGGTAACTCAGCTACTCAGACGAGGATGGCGGGCACCTGTGAATGAGATTTGTCCTGAGGCCTGGGTACACAGTGACTCCAGAACAAAGCCTTCTGTAGGCGACAGCCCTGGTTTCCAGTATTAATGAGAGTGACATCACTGCTGAGGGGTCAGCTAATGTGGGACAAAGAATTAAGTGCCTCCCTCTCTATCCTGCCGCCCACTTTTCTGCATTCCCGATTGCACTGGCTGCAAGCAGGCTAAACAAGGCCAGGCAGCCTCGGTGTGAAAGCCACCCACCCCGACTCCTTGCTCTGAAGATGACAGCTCGCACCCGAATTGATATAAAGAGGGAAGCACCTCGAGCCCTTCAGACTGGCAGGGAGCCCCCTTTGGTGATGCAGGAACAATGGCCGGGGTCCTTCCTGACTGCCAGGATTCAAGTTTCAAAATAATGCTGCTTTAATCCTCATTTTATTTCTCAGGATGAGGTGTCTTACCCGTCTTATACTCACATTCAGTCTACCTCCCATCCAGAAACAAACATAGAAAGCTTCCTAAGCTGTAACTTTCCAAGTTCACATGTCAGCTGCTGGATTGGAGTCACACAGCCTAACGGAACAGGGCTCTATCTTAGCTGGAGGGAAGGCTTTGTGTCCCGGTCATGGCTGTCACCTCAGCATAGACCCTTCTGTATAAGTCAGTGCTTCTTGAACTGTTTGGCCTCAAGACCCCTTTTACACTCTTAAAAATTATCAAAGACCTCAAAAAACTTTAGCTTCTGTGGAATATATCTACCAATATTGCCGAATTAGAATTTAAAACTCAGAAATTTTTGCAATAATTCATTCATTTAAAAATAACAAAAACCCCATCACATGTTATATAAATAATATACTTCTGGGAGAAATGACTAAATTTTTCAAAACAAAGCAAAAATAATGAGACAAGTGACATTGTTTTGCATTTTTATAAATCTTGAATGTCTGACTTAATAGAAGATAGCTGGGTTCTTATACCTGGTTAAAGAATAGGAAGAAAACTGGTCTCAGAGATACATAGTTGGAAAGGAGAAGAGTATTTTAATAGCTTTTTTTAGATAATTGTGCTTATTCTTCTTTGATGCTACATCAAAACTCAACAAGTAGTAGGTTCTCAAAAGTTCATTGCCATGTAGAACCTGATACCACATTAAGGAGATTTTTGTACTTGGTTATATAAAAACTCATTGGTCTGTCCTTCATTTGAATAGGTCTTTTACCCATGAATGTTTTTGTAACATAAGGCCTTTGGTCTTTGGGAAATTATTGGTTCACCAAGTCACGCGGAACTTCCAAATGTTGACGTATTTCATTATAAAATATTTTAGAAATCACATTTGTTAAGATCAACAATTTAATCAGAAAGTCTTTAAGTACCGGGAAGCTGTCAAACTCACTGTGGCAGATAAACATGTTCTAAAATTCTCATTTTCACTTGAAAGCTCAAAAATTATACTATTGGCAACAGATACTCTCCGTTGTTTTCCTTGAAGTGACGAGCTTGCTTCTTTCATTTATAAGAACATGTCTGTCATTCACCCAAGTCTGATGAACCAGCCTGGTTTGTCTGTGTTCTTTTAATTAAAAAGAGCCTTCCAGGAGATGCGCAGCCAGCTGAGCTCACAGCTCCGACAGCCACACAAGCCCTTCTCCTCACAAAGTCCTCTCACCGCCCATTTGCAGCAGAAGTGTTGTAGGCATCCTTCCCTTTTTGTCCCGCAGGAGATTAGGAAGATGCCTACTCAAGAGTTTTTTATTAGGGGCGCCTGGGTGGCTCAGTCACTAAGGGTCTGCCTTCGGCTCATGTCGTGATCCCAGGGTCCTGGGATCGAGCCCCACATCGGGCTCCCTGCTCAGCAGGAAGCCTGCTTCTCCCTCTCCCACTCCCGCTGCTTGTGTTCCCTCTCTCGCTGTGTCTCTCTCTATCAAATAAATAAATAAAATCTTAAAAAAGAGTTTGTTATTAATAAAATTATTAATTTTTATATTTCATGTGGCACATTCTCATGTGAAACTGGGCATCTTTCTGGGGATATGTTGGTAAAGCTTGGTGTTTGGTGCTACTGCCTTGATTCACGCTAAGGCACCCCCGCTTGTACCCACATTGCTTCTCTACTGTCAGGCCAGCTGTCAACACGGTGAAAAAGGGAAATCACATCTTAGAATTATTATGAAAATACGTTTGGCCTCGCAAACCACCTAAAGGGCCTGGAATCCCTAAGGCTCTGTGGACCACACTTTTACAACTACAGGTATAGGTAGTAGAATAGTTAACCTTTATTAAGCTCACAGTATGTGCCAGACATGATTATAGGCATTAATTATTTTAATCCTCAGCCATACAGATATATGAAGAGCCTACCACATTCTAGAAAACATATTCTTTCTAACCTCTGGACCCTGGTACATTTATGCCACTCTACTGCTGGTGCATGGGAGCTAATTAAAATCTGAGGAATTTTCACTGGCATTGCTACCAGGGGTGTAAAAAATTCCATCTTCTCAGTCCCAGAGATGTTCAGAGCATTAGAAATTCATTGACTCAGCCTCGATGTGCTTGGTGGTGCTCCGTCTCTAGTGTATGTCAGACCATGAAATATGCCGTGCATTCAGGGCTCTTGGGAATATTTCCTCCCCTGCCATCTCTCCTCAGTCTTCTTTCTTCTCATAGTTTTTCTTTCTCTCAGTTTCTGAATTTCCATCTCCCAATTTGAAACCCTGTCCTACAAGAATGGCCTTAAATGTCGTGCATTCACTGAATTACATCTGTCCATCAATAACACGACCATGAGTCTTGCTTTTTTCTGTCAGAGTCTTGGGGTCATGTTTTCCTTTTAATTGAGCTTCTGCTTGGTCACACACACATAATTGTTGATCCCGTTCTCTTATACTTGCTGGAAGGCTGGCCTGGACCGAGAACTCATGGGGTGCTTCCTGCTCCGCTCTTTCAGGTAAAGGGCTGTCTCCTTTCTCGTTGGCCCTCTCAAGAGGTGTTTTGCTGTAAATGTTCCTTTCTGTATGAATGTTGATTTGGATTATTACATCACTGTGTGGGTAAGAGCTCACCCAAATCCTGAGCTAATCTGAAAGCTAAGTTAAGGGAAAACTAATATTTACTTGGTTTCCTTAGGACTCTGTAAAATTCCCTGTTGACAAAAGGATGGTCCTTGAGCTGACTAACAGTTCTGGTGGTGGTTTTTTCATGTGCAGCAGGGACTGTGATGTGAATGATCTCGGCAGAGAACTTGGCTGTTAGTGGAGAAAACCATAATTCTTTCAGGTCACGAGGTAGGCTGAAAGGGGAATTATACTTACAGGACTAGAAAAACTTTCATTGGGTCCAAGAGCGTCTGTTGTAGGGTTTTGTCGTGCTTCCATTCCTTACTGTGACTATTAACTGGGAGAAACAGAAACTCTTATATTTATTTGGGCAGTGAGGAAATAGGTTCCTGACAGGACTCCAGCCTGTCCCAAAAATAACTGATTTCCTCCCAGAGGATAGAGATATTATCTAACCTAACAGATATTAGTCAGCAATCCCTCCCTAGTGAGGTCTCTTAGGAACATCTTTTAACTTTCCTTCTCTCTGCTCTGGGGATCCTTTTTTAAGTTTCGCAGCCTGTCTCTCATCTGAACCTACAACACCCACAGGGTTGATAGACCTAGCAGTAAGTTAAATTCATCCTTTACATCTAGATCTCTTCTGAAGCTTCCGTAACCAAGTTCTATTTTTATATCCTCATGATTAGCCAAGACTGTATGTAGAGCAGACATCTGCCATATATAATGACATGGAGGTAGAAAACTAGACTGTTAGAGGTGGCACAGGCTACCAAAGGCACCAATCTAAGCCTATTCCCAGTTTCTTCACTGATGGACTGAATGACCTTTTTTGTCCCCTAAGCTCTGCCTTTATCATCAGGTCTGAATTAAGGATCTTGGTGCCATCCATACCTTGTGGGAATGCGATAGGCAGAGCCAGACTTGGAGGCAACTGTGATTTAAGAGCAGATTTTCTCACCCCTCTCATGGCATTTTCTGGAGACGTGTGTGTGTGTGAGAGAGAGACGTGGGGAGGGGGTGTGCAGTGCCCTCCCAGGCATTCTGGCAAGCCGTCTTTCCCTCTGTCCTCCACCTCAGATCTGCCTCTCCCTTCTGACCATCCTACCACACCAGTGCCACTCAGCACTTTTCAGGAGCCTCTTAGTCCAACCTCTGAAGGTCCCACGGTTGATCTGATCCCACTTCAATGACCTTTCCTTTACCTGGGCAGCCAGTGGTATTTCTGTGCAACCTGTATGAGCCCTGATAACTTCTGAATTCAGAGCCATCCTGGCTTTTCTCTTGATGCTTGTGGAAGTGGTCATGAGGCAGTGTTCGCTGACCCCTGCTGAAGATCCAGAGCAACACAGTCCGTTAAAGGGACTGATGGTCAGCGGTCCAGCTGCAAAGTCTTCAGACCTAATAGAATGTTCTCCATCTACTTCTCTCCATCTCCTAACAGAGTTTTATGTGTGTGTCATCCAAAATATCTTCTAGAATTCTTGCATCGATGGCATGGCTTACTCAGTTCATGGTATGTAGTATATTTAAAGTACTTGGGGAATAGTGTCCATGGTAGGGAAAATCCAGGGCTTAATATCACTTGACTCGAGAGAGCCAGTGACCAGTGTCACCTTCTCACACCTTTGCCACCCCCCCGCCCCAGAATTAATTACTCCCCACTCTGTCCCATGGCACTTGCACATTTTGGTATTTATTACACTGTGTTATAAAATAAAGACCAACTTTTTTTTATAAAATCAGAATGAAAATGTAAAGAACTGGGTTGTGAACCCCTGAACACAAGGACAGTATCTTACTTAGTCTTCTATTTCCAGTATCGATTCAAATGTCATTTAATCAAAATAAAATATTTAGTACTCTCCATTCAAAATTGCGATATTCTTCTCTTGTACTATGGTTCACATATATGACTTTCGATGATGTATTTCCCTTCTCTGCATGCCATATTCACCCTTAGAAAAAGAATGACGACTGAAGGACCACTGAAGTTGTGTCCTTGTCGAATGGGGTGGCTGAGATACACAGCTCTCTCCCTGTGCCATGACAGCCACCATACCGGTCCTCTCTGTTGTCCTTCTAGCAACCCTGAAGGAGCTCATCTCACAGACCATGATCCGCTGGGCCCAGGAGGACCAGATCCAAGACGCGGAGTTGGTCCGGATGATGTTCAACCTCCTCCGGAGACAGTACGACAGCATTGGGGAGTTGCTGCAGGCCCTGCGGAAGACCTACACCATCAGTCAGGCCTCCGTGAGCGACACCATCAACCTGCTGGCCGCGCTGGGCCAGATCCGCTGCCTGCTCAGTGTCAGGATGGGCAAGGAAGAGGAGCTGCTCATGATCAATGGCCTGGGGTAGGTCATTCACAGTTGAGTGCAAGTCCCTCAGGAGAACTTCAGGAGGGAAAACTGGTTTACCTGGCTATGTAGATATTCCAGAATCCAGTTGTATAAAATCCCTGTGTGCCGCCATCCTGATTTCACTCCTCATAGGATAACATTCTTGTGGAATCAGTCACCTGTGAGAACCATATGGCAGGACACCGAGGTGAAGGGACATTGCCAGAAGCAGTGGGGAGGAGCAGTGGGGAGAAAACCAGTTATTTGGTTTGTGTCTGAAGAAGATAGCCCCAGGGAGGCAATGAAAACAATTCAGAGGAAGGAACAGTGTGTTCAACTCAACAGGAGAAACATGATTTGAGCAGTTGAGCTTTTGACTGAAATTCTTCTGAGACTTCCCTCTGAGAAACTGCCAGCTGATCCCTCTCCTTGCTCGTGACAAACCCAGAGAGTCATTTTTGTCAGTTCTGCAAGGCACCTTCCCTCATAACAATAGCTCACAGCTCTTCCTTAGAAGCCATGCTGTCAAAAAGATAGCATTTTAGACATCAAAAAGATTTCCTTTAATTAAGTGGTGTAGTTCCATGTTCTGGATGAGAAAACCAAAGCCCAAAAAAGTTAACCAACCAGCCCACAATGTTACTTGATTAAAAGCAAGAACTAGGACCACAACCTTCTTGCTGCTCCGTGTACCATCCCACCGCCCTGGAGCCAGCCCACTGAAGGAACCCCACCCGATCCCCAGAAGAGGGACTTTGAGGATCCCTGGGTTGGGGCCAGGGGATGCTCTCATGCCTCAAATTCATTTCCAAGGAAGAATCAGGAATGTACTAGAGATGAAGAGACTCTTATGGGAAAAGAAACCTGCAGAATTAGCTTCTCCCTTGGCCCTTGCAGTAGACAGAGCAGCAGTAAAAGCTGGTGCTATCTCCTCTTAACAGCAGCCAGCACTCAGGGGACGGGGACAGGCCGAGCCTAGCCACCCTGTGAGGGATTACACAGCCACGTCACAGGCTGCTCCTGCATTTTGATTTGCCTGAAGCTTTATTATGTGTGAATTCATACTGAATGATTTAAAAATACAATTTTTTATATTTCATTGTTAATTTCACTGGTTTTTGAAGACTGCTGCCCCAAAATGTCATGGGTATCTATATAATATACAGTTGCCTTTAAGAAAGGGATACAGCCCCATCATTAAGAAAACTGAAGTACACAGAAATTTAGATACAAGGATAAGAGAAGGAAAAAATATATATAGAAAACCCTGAGTACGTGGAAGAAGAGAAATCCAGTAATTTGGGCTGTCTCAAAACTATTTCAAGGAAAAAGACAAAGGGAAGGGGCGCCTAGGTGGCTCAGTCATTAAGCGTCCGCCTTCCGCTCAGGTCATGGTCCTGTTGTCCTGGGATCGAGCCATGCAAGGGGCCCCCTGCTCGGCGGGAAGCCTGCTTCTCCCTCTCCCACTCCCCCTGCTTGTGTTCCCTCTCTCTCTGTCAAATAAATAAATAAATCTTAAAAAAAAAAAAGACAAAGGACAACTGTGAAATATGTCATTAGAAGGAAATGTCTCAAAGAAAGAAAGTACTTCATGGAAATGAATACAGAATACTCCTGAATGAGCACAGAATGAGCACAGAATACTCCCGTCAGCTAAAAAAAGCACTCCACATATATTCTGACTGACCTGGTAGCTTCTTAGGACCTTCCAGCCTGTCACATTTGCATTCCTTCACCCCCACTGTGTCTGCGCATTTGTGTGTCCTCAACCCTGAATGCTCGTAGCACTGATAGAAGCAAGTGCTGAAGTCTCTGTCCCATCTTTACCGTAGAGACATTATGAACAACAAGGTGTTTTACCAGCATCCCAACCTCATGCGAGTCCTTGGCATGCACGAGACGGTGATGGAGGTGATGGTGAACGTGTTGGGCGCGGAGAAGTCTCAGGTAATCCTACAAGGGGAACTCAGCCAGAACTTGACCCCTGCGTGGGGGCATGTGGTGACTTTTTCACAGCCACGTGGCTGGTGTCCATTGCCTCATTACACTTCCCGGGGAGAGGGAGGGATGTGCATAAAGCCAGGAAATAGCCAAGGGACGGGACAGTGCTGCTGAATGGAATCCAGCCAGTGTAAGATCTCTGGCTCCTGAGGCTCAGAGCTTTTCCCACTCGCTCCACGAGGCTGGTCACCTGCTAAGTTTCCTTCCCATACTCTTCAGCCCTGCTCCTTCCAAGACGGAATTCCTCCGGGTTCCACTTAGGAGCCTGGTATGTTTTGTGCTGGATCAGGAGAATGCTGCTCTAAAGGAGAACAAGATCTTAATAACAATCGTGGGAGCATTCCCTTGGGAGTGCGCGTGTTTGCTCTGTGCACCGAGCTCCTGAGGATATCGGCTTTCCTTGCCAGCACCCCCATAACAAGCCTGCTGTCAGGGGGAGCTCCCTGGGCATTTATCCTAACTTGTGTGGGGTGCTCAGAGTTCAGGTCTGAAGGCAGTAGATTGGAGGATGTTTTCAGATGTTGGAAATTCCAGAGTGCCAGGTCCTTGGAATGAATGATTTGCAAAGCAGTTCCACCAGTATTGACAGGTGAGGGTGTGAAGGAAGAACAGAAGCTAAGCTCACTTTCCTTCTCACTCACTTCCTTCTGGTCCCTGGGGAAAGTGGACCCTCTGCAGAAGAGCCCTGAGCAGATGTCTACATGCCTCAGCAAGCAGGTAGCATGTAGATTTCAGAAACTTACTTTTGAGAGCACCCACCACCATGATTCTAAAGGGGGAAATCAAGGACTTTCCAGAGCAAGGTTAACACAGACACCACTTACTGAGCATTACTGGATCAAAACTAAGATGTGGCCAGGCTCTGGAGATGCTAATTACTTTGTTAAGGAGAGAAGCCAAGTGCAATCAGCAGTAACATAAGGTGGTATCTCAGTGCTAAATTACATGAATCAGATTACAGGTGCTGTGGGAGCCCATTGGAGAGCAGTCATAGAGGACAGAAGTAACTAGGGAAGAAGAAAAAAGTAATTGGGGAAGGCTCAACAGCCTGAGAGGGCAATGCTCATCAGGCTCCCACAACTCTAGGGGCCTACCTTTACCCAGAGGACTCAGGTCTGATATAATACTTTCTCATCAGAGTTCTGTCCACTCCCTTCCCAGATGGAAACAATAGTCTGATGTAGGGTCACTCAATTTCATGTGACATAGGAAGGTGTCTAGGATTCCTGTTTGACCTCTTTTTCCTTTGTAAGAAAGATATTTCAGGGCCTAAAATTAGCTCTCAATATCTTGGGAAGCCTCTTCTCAGGTGTCCACTGTCTTGGAATAAGTGCATAAGTCTTGGAAAACACTGGAAGTAAGGAGAAAATTCATTTTCCAAACTGTTCATAGCTTACACCAGTATTGACAGGCGGAAGTCCATTGATTGCACACCCTAAGACTCTTGAAAGCCAGACTTTTCAGAAAGGACTCACGACGGACTCTTTTCCCTGACACTTCCTTCTTCTCCCTACAGATTGCTTTTCCAAAAATGGTTGCTAGCTGTTGCCGTTTCCTCTGCTATTTCTGTCGAATTAGCCGGCAAAATCAGAAGGCCATGTTTGAGCATCTAAGTTACCTGCTGGAGAATAGCAGTGTTGGCCTAGGTATGTCATGTTACCGTTTCCACATTTGGGCTTGGAGGTGACACCCGCCTGCTGACCACTTAGGGAAAGAGAAAGCAGCTACATACCTGCTAAGGTATTTTTAAACATAAGAAGGAACCTGCCTGATCTAAAAATAAATGAAATGACGACATGATGTCTCTGCTGTCCAACCTAAGGAGAGATGTTGCTTCCCACCAGCACCAGTGACAGATTTGTGTTGGCGTAGTCACAGAGTTTTACCTTGTCTCCCTTGGGACCAGTGGCTCATGGCTTATGAGATGCTGCCTGAGATTGCAGATCGAGTGTGGGGACACAGCTCCCCCAACCCCAGCCCACTCTGCTGACCAGGGAGCAGTGCTAATGAGACAGAGCAAGGCCAGAGATCCAAGCCCTGCTTGGCAGGCTGGCTGTAGGCTACATACCTGTCCCATCAGCCAACTAGACAGTGCTCTCCTAAGTGGCAGGATGGACTGGCCACGAGCAACTGTGTATAAGCAGTGTGAATCCATCAGCACCACCAAAAAAACAGCACAGTGCATATGCCTTACTGTCCTGGGTGTAAACCAAGGGAATTTGTGAAAGACGCAAAACCACACTTACGTCCATGTAAAACCTGAAATCTCAAGTTTCTGATTTATCAAATGCAACCCTGGACTACCAACCTTTTTAAAAAAAAAAAAAAAAAAAGTTTTTCTTAATTCTAGCCTGAGAATCAAACAAAGGAAAATCAAAGACAACATTGGTGACCTGATAGAACTATATGAACTAATGCTGTTTGAGGCTATTTTTAAATTCTGGATGGTGGCCCTAGACATGGCCAAGTCATTTGAGCTTAGTTGGTTAAGTGGCATCTCTACCTTTTGAGTGATCACCGAAGTAGGGCCCCCAACAAGGATCATGTTACGAAAGTACTTGAAAATACATGGTCCCGGCTAATTCTGTCAACCGATTTTCTAACTTACTTCATATTCACAATCAGTAATGAGTGTGGGGGCAAGGATAACAAATAAAGCTGTTCTTAAATTGGGCAGGCAGCCCTCTCTGAAGAACGATGGGACCCAGGTTTACTGTGTTTGCTGCCCTCTCCTGACCATGAATGGGCACTGCAACCTCAGCTCAGCACTGGGCGGCCCCCATCCCTTTCTCCTTCCTCTCTTCCTTCCTCAGCCTCCCCTTCGATGAGAGGATCTACCCCACTGGATGTGGCAGCTTCCTCCGTGATGGATAACAACGAGTTAGCGCTGGGCTTAGAAGAACCGGACCTCGAGAAGGTAACTGGCCCCGGGTAGACAATGTGCTTGCTCTCTCCTGCCTATAGCACAGCCAACCCAAGGAAATGCAGACCAAAGACTGGGTCTCCATCAGAACCTCTTCAACACTCCATGAAAATGTGGTAGAAAGTGAGTAACGCAGCAGTCATAATTAGGACCAGAGCATCTCCTATGGGCAGGGAGAGCCAACTTCATAGACATGGGTATCTGGATATTTGTGTTCTCTGCATGTGGAGGCCCAGCCTCACTGGTCTACATGGAACATTACCAGAGACCTGTGGATCTTAATAAAGTTCTGTGTCATCGAATTTTTAAGTCCACACACTAAAGAAGGGAAACATGACAGAAAACTGTATAATCAATATACGGATAAAGAAGGCCCACACATCGTCTGCAGGTTCAGATGAAGCAAAACTGAGACTCCCCACATGGGGACTGTGAAATGCGCCCCCACTGGTGGTGATGACTGGAGGCTGATTCACCTACATCTTTCCCCCTTCATTTTGGGGCTATTTCCTTGACTGGGTGGCTGCCAAGATTCACAGTATACTCTCTGAGTATGAAGGAGATTGATGTGGTGAGGGCAAGGGGGACAAGTAAGAGGTCTTCCGCTGAACAGTGGGTTTGGAAGTGTGTGGGCGAGGCATGGCTCACCATGACCAGGGGATCAGGAAGGTCACTCGGGAGAGTGATGAGCTGAGGGAAGAGTAGAAACCAAGCAGCCACACCATTGGGAAAAGTGTGCCGGGAAAGTTTGAGGTTAGTGAGGAGAGCATGGTGTGCCTGAGAACTGGGAAAGTGGATGTGAGGAATCACGGGGTGTTTGGGGGGAGTGCTTGGGGAGTGAGGAGGGACAGTAGGGAATTGGGCTTGATGGTACCATAACTGTTCATGGTAGACGTTCATACTCCTACATGATCACCGTGGGCCCGGTCCCACTCTGAATTAACTCGCATGACCATGACCCTCAGAATGTGCCTTTTTGTTAGTGCCCCCCGTTATAGGAGAGGAAACTGAGGCATCGAGAGCTTAGCTGATATGCTCAGCGTCGTGAGGTGTATTAAGTATAAGAGCCAGGATCTGAAAGAGTCTGGCTCCAGAGGCCATGCTGTTACCTGTTCTATGCTAGGACCTATCTGTAGAGCCAAGAGCAATGGAAACCATCGGAGGGCTTTAAGCAGAGGAGTGACACAACATGACTTGTATTTTAGGAAACACAGCCAGGTTTTAGCAAGAAGAACCGATTTGGTCCGAAACAAGACACACCCCCTCCCGTACACACACGGACTCAAATGTTCTGCCACCCAGCGATACATTGTGTGAACGCTTTTCCACAAATGCTATGGCTGTTCCTGGTCTGCTAGTGAGACAGACTTCAGTCAAACTCTGCTCCACATACACTGAAACAGCAATCAAGAACTCAGGGTTTTGGGGCGCCTGGGTGGCTCGGTCAGTGAAGTGTCTGACTCCTGATTTCAGCTCAGGTCATGATCTCAGGATCATGAGATCGAGCCCTGTATCAGGGAGTGTGGAACCTGTTTTAAGATTCTCTCTCTCCCTCCCCCGCTGCCCCTCCCACTCACCGCTCGCTCACACACACTCTCGCGCTCTCTCAAAAAAATAAAACCTCCGTGTTTTAGTTTGTGAAGTAACTGACACCTGTATAGAAAAGTGGCTGATGGTTCCCTTACAGCAGGACAGTGCAATGGGATTTAGTACTCAGTACCCCTCCTTAGCTGCAGTTCAGCTTTTGAAATGACCCTGCTTGACAATGCCCCTAGGCCTCCCTTGGAAGGTGCAGGATAGGCTAAGGAGAGGCCGGGAGGCTGGGAAAGGGGAGAAAGGGGGGCCTAAGGAGATGAGTAAAGGGGCAGGATGAGGTCTGCTACCCCTTCTTCCAGTGGTTCCAGTGGCTCAGAGGCTCGGCTCAGTGGCTCAGCCCAGTGCTACGGGCTTTATTCAGCCCAGTGTCAGGAAATCACCCAAGTGTGGTTCCTGGGAGAGTGCCTGCCATTCTTCCTTTCCATTGATCACAGCGGAAATTAGGTCCCTTAAGATTGAACAACCCCCCCCCACACACACACACATATGTGGCGCTTATTTCAGTGGCCAGTGAAATGTGCTGCTTCTATAACTTTGAAAACACTGCCTAATTCCTGCCCTTATTGATGTTTTCCTGACACTTTAAAAGCCAAATCAAGTCCGAGCTCCAAGCAGAACAGTATCCTTACTGGTTTAAGAAGGAAAAAAAAATGTGATGATTATTTCTTATGAGTTGTGCCTTAGATTCATTATTCTTACAAATGGACTTAGAGTATTTGACATCAGCAAATACGTGATTCGTTTGAAAACTATGTATTGACCATTTGCTATATGCTGGGCTCCAGGGATTCAAAAATGAATGACTTTGAGGATTTTTGCAGCACCGTGGATTCTCCCCTTCTCCTTGTACACATAGAATGTCAAAGGCTCAATCAGAATAACAACTGCATTTCAAGCAAAGGTCTATTTGCCAGGCCTTTTTTTTTTCTTTTTTTTGCTTGACACCTTTAAAAAGTAGGCAAGTTCTAAACTAGTCTACAAGATCACAGGGCTGAGATCCGGTGACCTGGAAGCAAAGAGAACACTATGAATCCCAGCCCTTACCTGGACATGGCACCCTCACTCACCACCCCAACCTTAACATCTTGGCTTTTGACTTGAAACCGTGATTGGTAATGTAGAACTTAAGTAGGGATCCCCGATTTGTCAAGGGCCCACTCAGAGTCAACCAGTGACTAAATACTTTGGTCTTGAAATAACACGGCCAAAAGAACATAGCCTTCCTGGACCCATTATCTCCCCAGCTTCCTCCTAGTTAGGGCTGTGTTTATTTTTTTCTTAAGATTTATTAACTTTTAGAGAGAGTGTGTGAGCATGTGTGCACACACGTGGGGGGAGAGGCAGAGGAAGAGAGAGAATCTCAAGCAGACTCCCTGCTGAGCGCAGAGCCCAATGCGGTGCTCCATCTCGTGACCCTGAGATCGTGACCTGAGCTGAAATCAAGAGTCGGACGCTTAACCTACTGAGCCACCCAGGCGCCCCATTAGGGCTGCGTTTAAATGGCAGTTCCCTCTTGCCAGAACTGGGAAAACCAGGGAACTGAGAGCTCATGGAGTATTCCTCCATAACAGTGATAATCAGTCCTATTGGTTACTTGGAAACAATAATGAATTGGAAGTTCTGGTTTCAAACCTACTGAATTATTAACTTAAAAGTTTGGGGCTCTCTCTGGCTTCTGGGAGAATGAAAGCCCTTCTGTTCCCAGAATTTTATAGGCCTGACAGCTATCTTATAAAAAACGTAGACAGTTACTTTTGTACTGTTGTTGGCAGGTGGTGACCTACTTGGCAGGCTGTGGCCTGCAGAGCTGCCCCATGCTTCTAGCCAAAGGATACCCTGATGTCGGCTGGAACCCCATTGAAGGGGAACGTTACCTGTCCTTCCTGAGGTTTGCCGTCTTTGTGAACAGTGAGTCCCAGATTTTTAATGCCTTTCAGATCTAGGGTGGCATAAACTTGGGGACATATAAGGAAAGAGAGATCCTTTGCCTTTCTTCCTGTCTATAAGTGGCAGCTGGCCGAACAGGCTCTGGGAGAATCAGGCCAGAGAAGGATCAAGAATAGCGTCTGATGGACAGACTACTGAGTGCTAGTGCCAGATGCAGCAAGAAAATCAAGGCAGAGGCTAGGGCTTTTTTCACAGCTTTGTACCTCTTCTCTCAGGAAAAGCGGGGATTATTAATATCTTCATCTCACTGATTTCACAAAGCTAAATGCAGATGTGCCTTCAGATCCTTAGACTGTTGGATAGATGGATACATGCATGCGTAAAGATTAAGAATAACTAAGTAACTGTAAAAGGTAACTAAGCTCCCAGGAGAGAAATATTTCTGTGGCAACCGTAAATACTATTCTTCTTAACACAAATTGCCTCCCATTTATAATGAATTCCAAGTCTACAAAACTTCTTTAGTTCCCCGAGTATAATATACTGAATATTGTGTAAAATTAAGTGGGCTGCTTTCTTGGAAATGTACCTTGTCTCCCAAGATTTTGTTCTAATACTAATTCATTACATTCACATGAGAATCAGGATCCT
Organism: Callorhinus ursinus; assembly: GCF_003265705.2. NCBI lineage: Eukaryota > Metazoa > Chordata > Mammalia > Carnivora > Otariidae > Callorhinus > Callorhinus ursinus. The sequence goes on along the minus strand of NW_027397087.1, from coordinate 1,077,099 downwards.
TCTCCCTTCTCCCAGTTCGGAGTTCCAGGCTGACAAATCCAGCTTGGCTCATTACATGATTGCGAAGAGGGATTGCTGCTCAGGAGCAATCAGACCAAATGTTCTAAGTATAAGAGTTTATCTCAAAGTACATTGCCACGACGGGATCATTGTATTACTGCGTACTTTTCTTGTCTCCTTTCATCCCCGTCCCGCCTGCTTACCTTCCTCTACTGTAATACGCTCTGCTCTTAATATTTGAATGATTTCCATCGTCCTGGCTTTCCGCCTTTTCTTCCTGGGTCTCGTCCGGCCAGATTCTTGATCACCCATCTTCTGCTGCTCTCTCTCCTCTTCAGTGTCCCTATCTGTTCATCGCCAGCATTGCTGAATTCCATTTTCTTTGAGGCCAATGTCAGCAAATCCTCTAATAGTCTGTTGCACTTTCAATCCAAATGACCGCCTGTGCAGAATTAATTCAGAGTAATTGTGGTAATAGGGAAAAAAAATTTTAAGTGGTTTTTAAGGATTCATAAATCTCATTAAATTATCTGAGTCCTCTATGACACAAATTAAATCAAGCCAGGACTAACGTATTCATTCATCTTGGCCACCTTCACAAGATCAAGAGCTTTATGAGTCATTTTAGTGGGACTGTCTATATAGGTTATGAAGGTAAAGGAATCCATTGGCTCTGTTCCTATTGAGATTGCCCAAACTCCAACATTTGCTTATCCTGGTTACATGTGACCATATTGAACTAAACTCTAGACCAAAACGTTTAGTCTAGTCTACTACCTTTGCTTTCAGGTGGTTTTATGCCTTTTTCTCATATTCTTTTTTTTTTTTAAGATTTTATTTACTTGAGAGAATGAGCAGGGGAGAGAGTACACAAGCAGGGGCAGAGGGAGAGGAAGTGGGAGAAGCAGACTCTCCTGCTGAGCAGGAAACCCGACGCGGGGCTTGATCTCAGGACCCTGAGATCATGACCTGAGCTGAAGGCAGACCTTAATGATTGAGCCACCCAGGCGCCCATTGCATATTCTTTATAGTGCAGTTTCATAAAGCAATGAACTCTAGCAAATTGGCCCATCAGTAGGAAAATATATACATTTTATTTTTTTTTTAAGATTTATTAGAGAGCGAGCATGAGTGGGAGGGGCAGAGGGAGAGAGAATCTCAAGCAGACTCTGTGCTGAGCACAGAGCCTCATGCAGGGGCTCAATCCCAAGACCCTGAGATCATAACCTGTGCTGAAACCAAGCGGTGGATGCTCAACCAACTGCACCACCAAGAAGCCCCAATATGTACATTTTAATTTAATGTATATGTGTCTCTATAATATAAAGGCCACATTTGGTTTTGGCAAAAAATAAATAGCTTCTGCTTCCCAAAAATGTATAGTCTAGTAAGGAAGAGTAGACATGAACAGAGATCACTATAATAAGTAGAGTAAGGCAGGGACAGAGTCCTGTAGGGCTTCATGAGGGGAAACTCACATCCTGTTGAGAAGATCAGAGCAGGCCTCATGGAGGAGGTGATATTAGAAATGAGCTTCAAAGGGTCACATTTCCCAGATGCATAGATGCAGGAAAGCTGATGCAGCTGGGGAGCAGCATGAACAGTTGCCTCAAGACTAAAGCATGCTGTGCTCAGGAAAGAGAGTAATCTGTTGGTCTGGAGGATAGATAGGTGGATGACAGTGGCAAGAGATGAGGTTTAAAAGGTAGGTAGGCAACTATAACAGAAGGAACCTAAATGCTAAGCTGAAAAGTTTAGATTCAGTTGCAGAGAACTGGGAAACCTTTTTAACTGGAGAGAGACTGATGGGAACCACTGGGAACTTCTGTGCACAGGCTAAAATAATGAGTTTCTAAATGATAATCATGGTGGTAGGAATGGAATGGGGGAAATACAGTTGAAAGAAATTACAGAGACAGTATTTATACAACTAGGTGATGATGATGATTATGGTGGTTGGGCCTGGTTGTGTTGATAAAAAGAAATGGAAGTCACATTGAAGCTTAGAGATTTAAGCATAGAGAGAAAAAGAAATAAAGATGTGAGGGGCGCCGCGGTGACTCTGTTGGTTAAAGATCTGATTCTTGATTTTGGCTCAGGTCATGATCTCAGGGTTGTGAGACTGAGCCCCAGGTAGGGCACTGCACTGGGCATGGAGCCTGCTTGAGATTCTCTCTCCCTCTCCCTCTGTTCCTCCCCTCTCCCTCTCTAGGAAGGAAGGAAAGGAAGGAGAGAAGGAGAAAGGGAAAGAGAGATATGTGGGAAGGGGAAAATGGTTTGTAATAGAAGATAATGAGCTTGGTTTCATTCAAACCAACAGTTCATTGATTTTGCAGTGTGTGACCCCAAAACGGGATGCCCTGATTGGGTTTTTAGAGAGAGAGAGAGAGAGAGAGAGAAATCAATCAGTCTGCAGATTGGGACTGAAGAGACTTGCACATCATCTGTAGTTGAAATGGTGGGAGTAGACTGTCACAGGGGAAGCATGAAAGAGAGATAGATGGAGAGTGTGAGAAAGAAATGTTAGAATCTTCTTGAATCCCTAAAGAAGGAGAAAGAGTGCTTTAAGCACAGCAGAGTGATATGGAAGACTTTAGGCTAGAGAGTGGAGTACCTGGGGTGAAAATATAACTGCCACTTACTAGCTTTGCAAATTTAGGCAAGTTACTAAAACTTCCCTAGCCTAAGTTTGTGTGTGTGTGTGTGTGTGTGTGTGTGTTAAGTAGAGATAACAATAGTATGTACTTCACAGAGTTGTTGTAAGGCTTAAATGAAATAATCCGTGGAAAACTTAAATTAGCACAGTGCCAGAAATGTAGTAAGCCTGCAATCATGATAGTTGTCATTGTTGTTTGTGATCTTTACAAGAATATTAGGGCATTTGAAATGGGAAGACTGATAAGTAGATTCTTTAGGGATCTCAAAGCCCTTTATAAGTTTTCATGTCTAAAAGGTGGTTAGAAAGGACTGTTTGTGGCCTCTACTCAGCAGTAAAAGATAAAGGTATTATAGGTGATCATGGGAGGTGGTGAGAGTGGTCATGATGAATAAGGGTAGATGGTGGCAGGTGACAATGGTGGATGATGGTGGGATGATAATAGTGGGTAGTGGTTGGTGATGATATTGTTTGGGGGATATGATGGTTGAGTAGTGGTCATAGCAGGTTTTGGGGGTGATTGAAGTGGGTGGTGGTTAGTGATGAGAGGTGTGGTGATAGTTGTGTGGGTAGTGATGAGTGACAATGGGCTGGTCATAGTGGGTGTTGGTGAGATGTGATGGTTGTGGGGTGGATTGTCATAGTGGGGTGTGGGGGTGACTGTGGTGGGTGGTAGTGAGTGATGATGGAGTTGGTGAGGATGGTGGTGGTGAAGATAGCAGCTAACCCTTATTGAGCACTCACCATGTGCCAGGCACTGTTCAAAGCACTTTTGGACGTATTAACTCACATAATACAAAAATCCAATGAGAGAGGTACAGCTATCTTCTTCATCTTACAGAGAAAGAAACCCAGTTGCTTAGAGGGGTTAAGTACCTTGCCCAGAATCACACAGCTAGTAGGATGTAAAGCCAGGATTTGAACTGGAGCAGTTTGGCCCCAGAGGCCAAACATTACTCACACCATTGTACAGTATTGTCCTGGTAGTACAGTCTTTCTAATGAGTGAACAAAGAGAAAACAGCATTTTCTCCTTTGAGCTGTTCAAAAATTGCAGCATTATTTAATTACTGTTTGGTATTAATTTTTTTAATTTTTAAAAGCCAAATCAAAAGCTCTTCTATATCAAAATAATAAAATTAGAAAATTCTTTCTAACATTATTTTACTAGTCTCTCTTAATGTTTGTATTAAATCTTCTTAAACAAGATTTGTCTTGAAAAGAAACTTCTTAAAGCATATAATTTGCTCCACTTTTTTTTATTAGCTTGCTCAGAAGCCTTGGTTTGTGTTTTACTCTGGCAGTAATGAAGCTGAGAAGCTTCTATTTACCCAGCAGTTGTAAACTTTATAACCAGTCTAGACACAGATGTGTCTGGGTGTCTGACTAATCCCTTCCTAATGTAGATTCCAAGGAGAAAGATTTCTTACCAATCCACAAGAAAAAGGGAAAAATTATTCTGTGATTCCTTTGAGTCCTTGGAGTATTTTAGTGATATCTTTCTCCGGCTATAAACTTAGTTGTGAGGGACACAATATTCCTAGCTTTGCTGAATCTGTTTTCCTAGGCAGATTTGTCATCAGTGGCCATACGTTGGGTATCCATTAGGTGACATGTGAAGTGTATATGACAGGCGGTGAGATGTGAGAAGAGACATGCTCTAAAAACCCTGAAGGCAGAAGTCAAAGCCGGAAACAGAGGAAACCTAAGTGGAATTATGAGAAACGTACATGGAATAATTACTAAAAACGCTGTAACTGACTATACCTATCTACATAGTGACATGTGTGACTGGTGACATGCCAAAAATGACAGTCCTTGTTGGAATCTGGTAGAGTGAATCTAGGAATACCTGGGGGGAAAGGTAAGTGTTGAATAACACATCTTGAAGAAACAAAGGGACATGGTTTAACAGAGTAGTGTGGTCAGAGCCTACTGATTGGCCCTTGATCTAGGAGATGTGAATCTTTTAGGATATATCAGTTTTATCTCAGTAAAGGTGGGGAAAAAAATTTTAGGGTCAAAGGCACAAAATAGCTTGGTACCTTTGAAGGGCACAGTAGATACAGATGCTTAAAAGAATCAGCCGGTCATTTCCATCCATGTATTTATGTTATCAGAGTCAGAAAGGATGTAATAACCACTCTTAAGTGTGATTGGTACTGAAGACTAGGGATGGTTAGGATTAAAATGTGTGAAACATTGTTCTTATTCTCACATTTACAATATAGTTGGAAAGATTTGGCAAACTTTTGAAAAATTGACCAACAGTAAAAGATTTAAATAACAGTTTAAGACAATTATAAACAACATCACAGTGTTGTACTCAAGAGACACTTCAGGCTATCGTGGTGAGAGAAGATAGAATATGAGGTGCAATTGAGATATGGCTAGTGGGGGTTGGGTACTTAATGTCTGAGTTACAACATCTCACCAATTATAAGGCTTGGGAAATATCTTCTCCGCCACCTTCCTCCTTCTCCCAATGGACCTTCTTGAATCCCTGTGCCTGAGAAGGAGAAGGAAAATGGTCATTGGGGTCAAGATGGGCTTATAGTGACAAAGACAAGAAAATGTGACTCCATCTGTAAAAACTCAAAGTGAGACCGTAAAAACTCAAAGTGAGACCATAAAAACCCAGAGATAGTCAAAACAACACAAGTAATAGAAAATTGTTGAACACTGCATCAAAAACTAATGATGTACTATATGCTGGCTAACTGAACATAAAAAAAAAGAAAGAAAATAAATTACTCAAAATAAATAAGCCAATGGCAAATGAATACCCAGAACACCAAAATGAGGAAATCTGGCTGGGGTGAAAAGCTGTGTGGCCTTGTTATTTTCATGCTAAGTAAATTATTCAGCATTTCTCCTCCACTGCTGCCTGTGGGATTCCAGCAGTGCTGATGGCTGAGCATTTTGGCATGAGCCCAAATGTGCTGAATCCATATGTACATGGGCTCTTCATCAATCATTGTATTGATAACAATGGCAAATGAAGCCTGGTACCTACATAATATTGTGGATTTTAACTGAAATAGTAAAGCAGGGCAAAAGCTGCTTCATCAACATTATTCCCCCAAAGTGACAGTATTATGATCCTGATACTCACCACAAATTGATTTTCATCAAGTCAGTGAGAATGTCCCTATTTAACAGGTGGGTTCTATTCTATTAGAGCACACCTCAACTCTGACTCCAGGTTTCAGGCCCACTCAAGTTTTATTTAACACATTTCATGAAAAAACGATATGGATCCAAACTCTAGATACATGGGCAACATTTTAGCATGATTCTGGAATTAAATACTAGCCTCCAGAATTTCTGGACTACTATACCAGTCCATCCTACAAGATTTTCATTCAGTCCCTTAGCTTTAAATTCCACATGTTTGCTAATGATCCCCTAAATATACATTTCCATCCTTTTTCTCTTCCCTGAGCCCCAGACTTGTGTAACCTGCTACCTACTTGATATTTCTACTTGAACGTTGGCTAAGCATTTCAAATTTTGTAGATCTTAAGGCTTAATTTGTGTATCTGCCCCAGACTTGTTCTCTTAGCTTCCCCATGTCCCTAGCTAGCACTACTGACTTTGCAGATACTCAAAAATCTTAGGTGGCATCCTCCATTCAGACTTTTTCCTTATCCCCACATTCAATCCACTTAAAATTCTGTAGGCTCAATGTCTAAAATTTACCTGGAATCCATCAGCTTGGATTTCTCTCCATCTCCACTGGCCACATCCTACTCCAAACCATCATTATCTTCCACCTGGACCACTGGAGCTGCATAGGAACTAATGCCCTCTCAGCCTGTGTTAAGTGACCTCTGCTGCATAACAAAAAGCTTTATAGTCTCAATGGTGTAGAATAATAAGCATTTATTTCTTGCTCACATATCTGCAAGATATTTGGGAAGCTCTGCTGCAGGTAAATAGACCTGTTCCACTCATCTCATTCTGGGGTCCAGGCTTGCCTGTCTTCTACACTGCTTGTCCACTGGGCCAAAGAATCAGTGACTAATGAGTAATGTGAGTAATGTGAGCTTAATGAATGGTTGAATTAATGACCAAACAATTCCTCATTTGCTCTCTGTGCTGCCATACTAGTTTACTGACCTATGCCCAGCTCCTTCCTCCATAGGTTAGAAAGCCCTAAGGAAGAGATCATAAGTCTCAACCACTTGGAATGACTTGGTTCATGCAAGTTGCCAACCACCATATCAAAGTTGGCACTTACCAGAAAAAGATACTGGATCCTGGCCATCACCCCTGCATTATAATTCTGTAAATTTGGATACTCTGTATGCCTTTATGTTAGGCCTCCAGTGCTCTTTCTTACTGCACTAGGACTTGATTGGGGATTATGTTCTTTTCCTTAAGACTAATTGAAATCTGAGGAAATGGACAGCCCAGGCTCTTGTAAACAAAGACTGATAGTTGATCTGGTAATGCGGTAATGGATAGTCACCCTCAACTTTCCATCCTGTCGTTTCAAATCTCTGCCTTGAGTCTCAATGGAGTCTATTCATTTATTCAAAAAACTTTTTGAATGCCTATGATGTGTCAGATGGTAACAAGATGCTTGAGCGTATAGGGTTAGATAATGCGAACATAGGCCCTGTTCTTATTAAATAGACAGTCTGGCGAGAAAAACAGACACAGATACAAGCAATTCATTCATTGTACTTGTTTTCAATGATTAAAGGAAGAGTACAGGGTGTTTGAGAAGACCATATCCTCTAGGTCTTCCAAGGATGAAGTGGAGCTACGTAGGTCAAGGGTTTATGTGAAGGTAATGGGAAGGAAGAAATCATTCCAGACAAAGGAACTTGAAGCAAGGACTGTAGTTAGAATATAGAGAGTAAGAAAATTGATGGACTGAAAGTAAAATCATTGCATCATGACTAATTGTCCCTGTGGTGAGAATGACTGCTTCAGGGTAAAACAGGGAGAATCATTGCCATTTCCATCCAACTTACCAGGAATGTTGAAAGAAGATAGTAATGTGAAGCCAGTGTTGAGAGCCTTTGAAGAAAGGCACCGAGAATACTCACACTCTTACTATAAGCTCATTATTCATTTTGGAACTCAACCAAAAACATTGTTGTAAGCTCTGGGGCAAAACTAGTTTACCTCAGATCTCTTTCTCCCTTGAAAAATGCCCTCAAGGTCAGTATTTAGCTTCTCCATAGTGGATTTGTTTGGCAGTCCATCTTGCCGAGCTACAGGTAATTAGGAAGAAAAAGTTCTCTCTCTCCCCTAATTATGCCATCTTCTCTACTTCTCTACCTTGTGCAGCCTTTGGAAAATTCTCTTTCTTGGCCCTCTCTCCATTTAGCAGCAATGGTTGCACTCCAGGTCCTTCCTCTTGCAGAGTTCATTCTGCATCCCCCACAGATGTCCACAATTCAGTAATCAAAGGCTTCCTGGGTCAGTTGTAGCAGCTCACCCGATTAGCTTAGATCTGAAGACCTGAGATTTAGGTAAAATAAGGTTAATTTGGCAAATGAATTTCAATAGCAAACTCAGTAGAGAACTCAGTTTTTCAAATTCTTTTGCACATTATGGTCCATGTCCCATCAAACTCCATGATACTGATCACTGTGGGAAGAGCTAGGTTGATGGCAGCATACTGGTAAAGACCATGGCTGACCCACAAAGTGTTTCCATCCTGAGAACTGAAAGAATCACAGTATGATGTTTAAATAAGTTTGAATAACAGGTTTGGGGGTTTTTGTCCATTTTTGGCACTTAAAATTTCCAAGTTTTAGCCTCATTATTATAATGAAAAATGACAACTGGGAGCATGGATGTAAGTTTTAGAGGCCAACAACATTTGAAAGTAATGAACTGTGAGTTATATCCATAAGTAAGATTATTTACTCTCAAATATGTTGATTGTCCTGGCGCTTTTCTTTAAGTGTCCCTCCTGTGATTAAATTAAGTCAAGTATAAATGCTAGGTTTGACTGGTGGTTGACTAATATAGGAAAGCATGGCCCTAGGGCTTAGTGTCGTTGTTTTATCTTCCACAAATTGTAGAACGTTACTCAACCTCTCCTTGGTTTCTCTCCTTCATTGATTCTTTCCACCATATCATCACTATGATTATTTTAGCCTTTTTGCATCTCCTGAGAATTTTCTTCACGTGGATTCTGGTTTAATAAAAATAAATTCCGTTCTATATATTAGATGAAACTTGGAGAAGAGCTTCTTTATAAAAATTTTAGTCTTTTAAAGGATTGAGCTATAAGACAGTGAATGCATGCCAATGGGCTGTTTAAATTCAGTTGAATGAAAACTTTTCTGAATCTACTTACACAGTTCTAAAACTCACATGGTATATATTTATAATCTTGAATTTTACTTGCAATGCAGGCAGTTGGGTGATAGAAAAGGATGTCAGTAGGCCAAGCTCAAGGCCAGGACTACAGCTGTGATGTAGGGTAGGCTCTCCAGAGCTGTGAGTCACATCGCGTATGTTCAAGTATGAGAGTATGAGTTCATGTGAGAGCTGAGTGTAAGCTGATTTCAAGCACTGGGGCAGCAGGCTCAGCCCCTCTGATTCTCTGGACATGACAGGAGAAATTTCTGCATATGGGGGTAGACTAATAGACTCACTCTAAAAAGCTAGAAGATGCATGAGTACCTCAATAGGGCAAACAAGACCCAGGGAGACGGTGCAGCATGCATGCTTCTTACAGAGTGATTTGCTGAAAAGCTGGTAGAGAAGCCAGGGTTTCTGGGTTCCCATTCTAATGCTCTACTCACCCACTTCTAAGTTGATTCATAAAAGTTTTCATGAGACAGAGCTTAACTCCTGTGATAGTTTTAAAATGCGTCTATAAATTCTTCGGTAGCATCTCCCTCCAAAAGATAGATTTGTCTCCTTTGGAGTGTGAGCTGGACTCAGTGAGTCACTTCTAATGAATAGGATATGGCAGAAGTGACGGTATGCAACAAGGTTGTAAAAGGCATCGCCTTATTCTCTCGGATCATTTGCTCTGTGGGAAGCCAGCTGGCATGTGGTGAGAACACTCAGGCAGCCCCATGGAGAGGTCACATGGTGAGGAACTGAAGCCTCCTGCCAACAGCTGTGTGTGTGTGTGTGTGTGTGCGTGTGCGTGCAAACGCGCACGGAAGCCAATACTCCATGGCCAGTCAAGCCTTCGTAAGACTGCGGTGCTGGTCGACATTTTGACAGCATCCTCGTGGGAGAGCCCATGCTTAGTCACTCCCAAATTCCTGACCTACAGAAACGATGAGATAATAAATGGCTATTGTGTTAGCCTGCTAAGATGTGAAGTCATTTTAGGCAAGAATAAATAATTAATACAGCAGTATGTCAAGAAGCAACCTCTGTTAGAGAGCTCAATCCTCCAAGGATATCTGACGATCTCGTAGAAAAAAATTTTCATCAGCCTTCATCCGATACACAACATCAAAAAAGTCTTTTCTCAGAGTCTTAGCCCAGGGATAAATTCTCAACACAAATTAAGATTTCATGTGAGGCAGAAAATGTGTTTCATGAAGTTGTTTGAACAAGCTGTAGAATTGCTTTTGGTGACAAGAATTTTCTCTGAGAGCCACTGGCTCCCCCTCCCTAAGTGTTCCAGTTCCACCGCTTCATCACTGCTTCGGGAAATGAGCCCCGTCTTAGCTGTCCATGTTCTTCCAAAGAGAAAATACCAGCAGAATACAATTCTCCAACCTTCAGCTTCCCAGAGAGATAATTTAGGAATAACGAGGACAACTTTACCAAGTAGATTATTTGGATCAATAATGTCAGAAACGCCCTAATGTCCATCCACATAAACTTGGTTGTTCTGAGGTACGTGTTTAGACTCTGAGAATGCATTTGGGGGGCTAACGTGTTGTTTCCTTAGATCTTAATTGAGGCACATCAGCTTGAGTTACCATTTTGCCTCTTCTCAGGGAAGGAAGGAGATAGGTTTTCACAGTCTCTCGTGAAGTTAACAAAGATGTCAAGTTCTTTGTCCTCTAAGTCACTTGTGACTGAATCAGTAATCTGGGGAAGACTCAGTAGTGCATTTTTTGCTTTCTGAGGATCTAAATGTAGTGAAATAATCACAGCACAAAATCCTGAACTTAAAAGTAAGATTCTGTTTTATAATGGTTAATCTTAATACTTCAAAAACAGATCTGGACCTAATTTATCACAGCTTACCTTTCTCTCTACAAGTTTTACCTCCTAATTTTACAAATGAGTGACAAGCTCAAGCCAGTACTGTTCTCCCAACCTCGTCAATTTAGAAATAAACCCCGGGGTTGTCCTTTCCAATAAAAAGGAAATAATGCCCCTTTTCTTTAGGCGAAAGTGTGGAAGAAAATGCTAGTGTCGTGGTCAAGCTGCTCATCAGACGCCCGGAGTGCTTCGGCCCAGCCCTTCGAGGTGAAGGAGGAAACGGTCTATTGGCAGCCATGCAGGGCGCCATTAAGATCTCTGAGAACCCAGCCCTCGACCTCCCCTCTCAGGGATACAAGAGAGAAGTGTAAGTGAATGGAATTGCCTTGTGGCGCTGATATAGTTGGTGAGCTCCCAAAGATGGTCAGTACCTGGATTATTAAGGAAGTGTCAGTAACTTCCCCCCTGGTGGGGAAAGCACAGGTTCTTTATAATTGTACTTAAAACATTTTAAATCACTTTGTCAAGCACATTGCTGTCCTGACTCTCCCAGTAAACCTAGTGATCAGGATCACCTTCACCCCTTTGCATTTCTCCTATTCCACTCCTACACCAACGGGCAGATCAAGACATCTGCAAGCTTTTTCAGCCACCACTACACCTCCGCATGGCATCACTACAGGAGGAAGCTGCCAAGGCCAAAGGCTGGACTGACCAAGGTTACGGCCACAGTCTCACTTCAGCCCATTCCATTCAGAATTTAAACCTCAGTGCCTCCTTTCTTAACTCGCTTTTAAAAAGGGGTAGTACCCTCCACTTTCCCTCCTGAAAGTGTTTTGATTTGATTCCTTAGGTAAAAAAGAGAGTGCAGGATGTGGAAAATCACAGCATCAATAATCCCAGTATTTAAAGGTTCAGGATGTAGTTGGTGTATCATGCCCAGCTCCCTTTCCTTTATCATAGCCTCTAGATTAGACCCCAGAATCTAGAGAACAGGTATGACCCAATGGGGGTAATTCTCTAGCCAGTTGGGAGGTTTTTTGGTTATTCATTCTGGTAGGTGATCTGGTAGAACTAGAAAGAACCCAAAATGTAATCTGCCCCACCTTCCTCACGTTGCATGAAAAAAAAACGAGGCTGGGGTCATACAGCTTGTTAGGAACAGATCCAAGGCATGGACTTACCCCTCCTGACTCCACGTCCAGTATGCTTTCCATGTACATTCAAGAAGGGAAATGGAATGAATGGTTGGTAGGAGCTTTGGGGATTACTGTGCCATTCCATGGGTATGTATGGTCTGCAAGATCAGCTCATGCCAGTACTTAGGCCTTAAAGTTCAGGGGATCATAGGAATTCCATGGACAAATATTTGGGTCCTTTGAGCTTACTGAGTAAAACCACCTCACTGGGAGAGAAGGTGTCCTGGGAAAAGGATGTGTGATGCTCAGGATAAGGAGAGAGTTTCCAGGTCAAGCAGCTCATGTCTAAAACATGGCCACACCTGCCAGGTTTCCTCACACCTCCCCCATGTTGGTTCTCTCTCCGCAGCTTGGAGGACAATGAAGATGAAGAGATCGTGCACATGGGCAACGCAATTATGTCTTTTTATTCAGCTCTTATAGATCTCCTGGGCCGCTGTGCGCCTGAAATGCATGTGAGTTCCCAGAGGGCAACTTTGAGGGGCTTGAGTGAGGAGCACTGGAGAGTCCCTGAATGTAATTTCTTCTTCAATCTCTGGCATTTGCTAACACCCCTTTCTCTCAGTCCTTTTCAGCTAACATCAAAAGTCGTTTCCATCTCTTGTAGCTGATTCTGCAGCCTTCTAAAGAAATGACTCCTGAGCAAATCCCTGTGTGTGTGATTTCTCTGTGGTGCTAGTTGGGCACATTCCCCACATATTCTGTTTCAGAAGCCCCTAAAAATTATGTTTCCATATCCTTCAATATGGTCAGAATGTGGACCAACTTGATTCTTGACTGTGGCCATTGGGACACTCCACATGGAAAATCCTCTTTTCCCAATGCCCATGGTGTGAGACACCAGAAAGGCAGTCTCTTCCCATGGTTCACGTTTGATTATTTTCCAGAGATAAGCTTTGCGAGGATCTGGAAAAAGACGGTTCGTTGTTTATGGGATGCCTTCTCAGGGCTCCAGTTTTAACCTAAAAAGTTATGTTCTTCCTCTTCCCTTTTTCACCTCTGCTCGGGGCAGAGAGAGAGTGACCTTATTTCACAGAAGGCCCCATGTCATAAGTGAGGGAGGAAATAATTGCTTTTTATATCAAAATAGAAAAGATTTAACAATTTTTAATTACAAAATACTAGAAGTATTTTGTACTTCTAGTACTAGATAGATCTAGTACTACTATCTAGTACTAGATAATTCTTTAAAAGAACTGATTTGCTCATTCGAGGCTCTGGTGCCTGCCTGCCTCTTTCTGCCCTGCTCACTGCATTTGAATTATTCCAAGGTATCCCCCAAAAAGTGCTCACAGTGCAGATTGGGTTGATATAAACAGTGGTATCTGGTATTGATGAGATTGTGTATTTGGTCATTGACAAGTTAACACTCGATATGTTGTATTTTTTTAAGTACTAATGAAAGAACCCATTCAAGTAGTGGCTTTCAAACTTCTTAATGAAAAAAATTGTTTTAGGTATAGTAAGAAATAATAATTTCCATTGCTACCTAGTATACGTATATTCCAGAAGCAAAATTTACCCTTACTACAGACACCTCACTCTAATATTTGCTATTCTATACTAATATACTTCATGCTTTTTGATACAAGTCACAACCCACTAATTTGATTTTACACCCACTAATTGGTCATGACCTATGGGTTAGGACACTGCACTACAGCATCCACTCTTAACTTTCTTCCAGTAGGTCATGGGCTTGCCTAAAACACAATCTAGCCCAGTCTAGCCTCCTTAATCTCATGTGTTTAGGGAGACTATTACAATATGGAAGAATCTATGTTAAAAGTACTGTGGATAGAAGGAAGTCTAAATCTTGATAGGGGAGCCTGATCAGAATTCTTAACTGAAGATTCTGGTTCCTACTATGTGATAAACCACCCTTATCCACAAGGCCCATCTTTACATTTCTACGCCTTTAAACAAATAAAGGAAGCTTGAAAGGGAGCAAGGGAAAGAGTAGGGTGTTCTGCAGTCTGGGAACAGGATGGGGCAGGTGTCAGCTCCCCTGATCACCTGTCATCACTTCAGAAAGCAGGTGACACAGTTGGCTTATTCTCAGGAAGACACCCTCATGAGACCCCTAAGCCATTAGAGCCCCATCTGTGAAGGAGGTGCTTCCTTCCTTCCCGCCCCTCTGCTTCAGCACTTTACACATACCCCTTCCCAGCACCCCTCCCTTGGGCCCCTACTCTGTAAGTGGTGGTGGGAGGGTAGATGCCATCATCACTGACAGCATCCCTTATACCCACAGGAATGAGAGGTGGCAGCTAGGGTGAGCGCATAGGTAGTTTTCCCCTGAGGCCTCCAAGAGCCATCTTCCAGCACACCATCCAGCTGACCGGGGCAGATTCCCTTCTGACCTCATAACAGTTCATTTTTCAGCTGAGAGCCTGTGGCCAGAAGTGTACCCGCTGCCTCGATGTTCCCCATGTTCGGGAGGATATGCACCTGTTCACGCTGGTTGGCCCCTTCCTGGTAGAATGCATCAGGTTGTCCATCTCGGGATAACTCCACTGAGACGCTCACATCCTCCATGACATCCTCGAAATTCCTCTCGTCCTCGAAATTCCACCCCCAGCCCAAGCATTAATCAGACTTTTAGGAAATGAAATTCATCAGTCGTTTCTATATTTCACTGAATTCTAAAGTCGCGAATTGTGGCCACAGTGTCAACACCTCCGTCATGGCCACAGAGAGCTCCCGGGATTGCAGTGACTCTGAGAAACCCCAGCAGCCCCCACATTTACTGCAGAGACTTGATCCCATAACTGCCTGACCATTGTAATCCCAGCAAAGGAATCAAGTGACCTCCTTGGTCAGGGTTATGCCCTCAGTAGCACCTCTTGTGGGAAATCGGGAGAAAGCTCCCCTTTTGCCCCATGACCCTAAGCGTCTGTGGCAGTTAGGGAAGTGTAGAAGCATACCCAGCCTTAAGAACAAGATCGCTGCCAGTGGTTTGGCCATGGGGTGGGGAAACGGGGTGGAAGCCTCCTTAATCTCATTCTCCAACCCTGCGTTGCAGCTTATCCAGACAGGAAAGGGGGAAGCCATCCGAATCAGGTCAATCCTGCGCTCCCTCGTCCCCACGGAGGACCTGGTCGGGATCATCAGCATCCCCTTGAAGCTGCCCTCCCTGAACAAAGGTAAGAGAAGCAGCCGAAGGCTGAGTCATGCCAGGCTCCCACTTGCAGGGCAGGCAGCACTGGGGAAGGTCTTGCTCTTCTTCTGGCAGTCGGGAGTTCTCTCCTCCTGGCTCCAGCTGGCTGCTCTCTCCGCTGCTTCCCTGTGTCCAAGGCCCCTGTACCCTACACCCGGTGGATAGGGCCATTCTAGACCTCACAGTCCTCTGGACACTCTAACCCTCTGGAAGGAGGCTGATGGAATGGGACAAATGAAAGCTCTCACCTCAGTCCTCCTTCTCCTTTGCCTCAGTGTCCCCAGATTGTGCAGCCAGGTGGGGAAGCAGATGGATAGGGCCTGACTTAGGCTCCCTTCTTGCCACAGTCCCATGGAGCTCCTGGCCATGGATATAAAGGTATCTCCCCCCCATCCCAGTGCTACTTGGATGATTGATTTCGCATCAGTCAGTGTTAGCTTTGCAAAACTTAATCTTTCCCCAAAGCATTCTGTTTCTCCAGTTCCCTCCCCCTGCTATATAGACAGGTTCTTCCTGACAGGTAGAGGAATTGAAAAGACAACATGACTCTGACTGTTATGGTGTTTCCCAAACTGGTGTTCCAAGGAAAGTTTTTGTAGAAAATACTAATTGATGTATCTGTTAAGCTTGGAGTCAAATAAGTTTGGGAAATGCTTTGGAGTGTATCACATTTTTTCCAGCTTTATTGAGATACAATTGATATATAACATGTATGTTTAAGGTGTACAGTGTGATGATTTTGTACATACGTGTGTGTGTGTAGCAGATGTTTACCACAATAAATTTAGTTAACACATCCTTGACATTACATAATTACCTATTTTCCTGTTATATTGAGAACATTTCAGCTCTTTAACAGAAACTTTCAAGGATACAATACTGTTAACTGTGGTCACCATGCTGTACATTAGGTCCCCGGACTTACTCATCTTTTTTTTTTCTCTTTAAATTTTTTATTGTTATGTTAAACACCGTATATTACATCATTAGTTTTTGATGTAGTGTTCCACGATTCATTGTGCAAAATGCCCAGTGCTCCACGCAGAACGTGCCCTCTTTAATATCCATCACCGGGCTAACCCATCCCCCACCCCCCTCCCCTCTAGAACCCTCAGTTTGTTTTTCAGAGTCCATCATCTCTCATGGTTCGGCCCCCCCCTCTGATTTCCCCCCCTTCATTCTTCCCTTCCTGCTATCTTCTTTTTTTTTCTTAACATATATTGCATTATTTGTTTCAGATGTACAGATCTGTGATTCAACAGTCTTGCACAATTCACAGCGCTCACCCTCCCCCATGTCTGTCACCCAGCCACCCCCTCCCTCCCAACCCCCCCACCACTCCAGCAACCCTCAGTTTGTTTCCGGAGATTAAGAATTCCTCATATCAGTGAGGTCATATGATACCTGTCTTTCTCGGATTGACTTATTTCACTCAGCATAATACCCTCCAGTTCCATCCACGTCGTTGCAAATGGCAAGATCTCATTCCTTTTGATGGCTGCATAATATTCCATTGTGTATATATACCACACCTTCTTTATCCATTCATCTGTCGATGGACATCTTGGCTCTTTCCACAGTTTGGCTATTGTGGACATTGCTGCTATAAACATTGGGGTGCACGTACCCCTTCGGATCCCTACATTTGTATCTTTGGGGTAAATACCCAGTAGTGCAATTGCTGGATCGCATGGTAGCTCTATTTTCAACTTTTTGAGGAACCTCCATACTGTTTTCCAGAGGGGTTGCACCAGCTTGCATTCCCACCAACAGTGTAGGAGGGTTCCCCTTTCTCCACATCCCCGCCAACATCTGTCGTTTCCTGACTTGTTAATTTTAGCCTTTCTGACTGGTGTGACGTGGTATCTCATTGAGGTTTTGATTTGGATTTCCCTGATGCTGAGCGATGTGGAGCACTTTTTCATGTGTCTGTTGGCCATTTGGATGTTTTCTTTGGAAAAATGTCTGTTCATGTCTTCTGCCCATTTCTTGATGGGATTATTTGTTCTTTGGGTGTTGAGTTTGATAAGTTCTTTATAGATTTTGGATACTAGCCCTTTATCTGATATGTCATTTGCAAATATCTTCTCCCATTCTGTCGGTTGTCTTTTGGTTTTGTGGACTGTTTCTGTTGCTGTGCAAAAGCTTTTTATCTTGATGAAATCCCAATAGTTCATTTTTGCCCTTGCTTCCCTTGCCTTTGGCAATGTTTCTGGGAAGAAGTTGCTGCGGCTGAGGTCGAAGAGGTTGCTGCCTGTGTTCTCCTTTACGATTTTGATGGACTCCTGTCTCACATCTAGGCCTTTCAACGATTTGGAGTCAATTTTTGTGTGTGGTGTAAGGAAATGGTCCAGTTTCATTCTTCTGCATGTGGCTGTCCAATTTTCCCAACACCATTTGTTGAAGAGACTGTCTTTTTTCCATTGGACATTCTTCCCTGCTTTGTCGAAGATTAGTTGACCATAGAGTTGAGGGTCCATTTCTGGGCTCTCGATTCTGTTCCATTGATCTGTGTGTCTGTTTTTGTGCCAATAGCATACTGTCTTGATGATGACAGCTTTGTAATAGAGCTGGAAGTCCAGAATTGTGATGCCGCCAGCTTTGCTTTTCTTTTTCAACATTCCTCTGGCTATTCAGGGTCTCTTCTGGTTCCATACAAATTTTAGGATTATTTGTTCCATCTCCTTGAAAAAAAGCGGATGGTATTTTGATGGGGATTGCAGTGAATGTGTAGATTGCTCTAGGTAGCATTGACATCTTCACAATGTTTGTTCTTCCAGTCCATGACCATGGAACGTTTTTCCAATTCTTTGTGTCTTCCTCAATTTCTTTCATGAGTATTTTATAGTTTTCTGAGTACAGATCCTTTGCCTCTTTGGTTAGATTTATTCCTAGGTATCTTATGGTTTTGGGTGCAATTGTAAATGGGATCAACTCCTTAATTTCTCTCTCTTCTGTCTTGTTGTTGGTGAATAGGAATGCCACTGATTTCTGTGCATTGATTTTATATCCTGCCACTTTACTGAATTCCTATATGAGTTCTAGCAGTTTTGGGGTGGAGTCTTTTGGGTTTTCCACAGAAAGTATCATATCATCTGCAAAGAGTGAGAGTTTGACTTCCTCCTTGCCAATTTGGATGCCTTTGATTTCTTTTTGTTGTCTGATTGCTGTGCCTAGGACTTCAAATACTATGGTGAATAGCAGTGGTGATAGTGGACCTCCGTGCCGCATTCCTGACCTTAGGGGGAAAGCTCTCAGTTTTTCTCCATTGAGAATGATATTCGCTGTAGGTTTTTCATAGATGGCTTTTATGATATTGAGGTATGTACCCTCTATCCCTATACTGGGAAGAGTTTTGATCAAGAAAGGATGCTGTACTTTGTCACATGCTTTCTCTGCATCTGTTGAGAGGATCATATGATTCTTGTTCTTTCTTTTGTTAATGTATTGTATCACGTTGATTGATTTGCGGATGTTGAACCAACCTTGCAGCCCAGGGATAAATCCCACTTGGTCATGGTGAATAATCCTTTTAATGTACTGTTGGTTCCTATTGGCTAGTATTTTGGTGAGAATTTTTGCATCCATGTTCATCAAGGATATTGGTCTGTAATTCTCCTTTTTGATGGGGTCTTTGTTTGGTTTGGGGATCAAGGCAATGGTGGCCTCATAAAATGAGTTTGGAAGTTTTCCTTCCATTTCTATTTTTTGGAACAGTTTCAAGAGAATAGGTATTAATTCTTCTTTAAATGTTTGGTAGAATTCCCCTGGGAAGCCATCTGGCCCTGGGCTTTTGTTTGTTGGGAGATTTTTGATGACTGCTTCAATTTCCTTAGTGATTATAGGTCTGTTTAGGTTTTCTATTTCTTCCTGGTTCAGTTTTGGTAGTTGATACATCTCGTGGAATGCACCCATTTCTTCCAGGTTATCTAATTTGCTGGCATAGAGTTGTTCATAATATGTTCTTATAATTGTTTGTATTTCTTTGGTGCTGCTTGTGATCTCTTTCATTCATGATTTTGTTGATTGGGGTCATTTCTCTTTTCTTTTTGATAAGTCTGGCCAGGGGTTTATAAATCTTGTTAATTCCTTCAAAGAACCAACTCCTAGTTTCGTTGATCTGTTCTACTGTTCTTTTGGTTTCTATTTCATTGATTTCTGCTCTGATCTTTATTATTTCTCTTCTCCTGCTGGGTTTAGGCTTTATTTGCTGTTTTTTCTCTAGCTCCTTTAGGTGTAGGGTTCGGTTGTGTATTTGAGACCTTTCTTGTTTCTTGAGAAAGGCTTGTATTCCTATATACTTTCCTCTCAGGACTGCCTTTGCTGTATCCCAAAGATTTTGAACAGTTGTGTTTTCATTTTCATTGGTTTCCATGAATTTTTTTAATTCTTCTTTAGTTTCCTGGTTGACCCATTCATTCTTTAGTAGGATGCTCTTTAGCCTCCATGTATTTGAGTTCTTTCTGACTTTCCTCTTGTGATTGAGTTCTAGTTTCAAAGCAGTGTGGTCTGAAAATATGCAGGGAATGCTCCCAATCTTTTGGTAGTGGTTGAGACCTGATTTGTGACCTAGGATGTGATCTATTCTGGAGAATGTTCCATGTTCCATGGGCACTAGAGAAGAATGTATTCCGTTGCTTTGGGATGGAATGTTCTGAATATGTCTGTGAAGTCCATTTGGTCCAGTGTGTCATTTAAAGTCTTTATTTCCTTGTTGATCTTTTGCTTAGATGATCTGTCCATTTCAGTCAGGGGGGTGTTGAAGTCCCCCACTATTATTGTATTGTTGTCAATGTGTTTCTTTGCTTTTGTTATTAATTGCCTTATATGATTGGCTGCTCCCATGTTCGGGGCATAGATATTTACAATTGTTAGATCTTCTTGTTGGATAGACCTTTTAAGTAGGATATAGGGTCCTTCCTCATCTCTTATTACAGTCTTTGTTTTAAAATCTAATTTGTCTGTTATAAGGATTGCCACTCCAGCTTTCTTTTGGTGTCCATTAGCTTGGTAAATGGTTTTCCACCCCCTCACTTTCAATGTGGGGGTGTCTTTGGGTCTAAAATGAGTCTCTTGCAGACAGCATATCGATGGGTCTTGTTTTTTAACCCAATCTGATAGCCTGTGTCTTTTGATTGGGGCATTTAGCCCATTTACATTCAGAGTAACTATTGAAAGATATGAATTTAGTGCTATTGTATTGCCTGTAAGGTGACTGTTACTGTATATTGTCTGTGTTCCTTTCTGATCTATGCTGCTTTTAGGCTCTCTCTTTCCTTAGAGGACCCCTTTCAATATTTCTTGGAGGGCTGGTTTCGTGTTTGCAAATTCCTTTAGTTTTTGTTTGTTCTGGAAGCTTTTTATCTCTCCCTCTATTTTCAATGACAGCCTAGCTGGATATAGTATTCTTGGCTGCATATTTTTCTCGTTTAGTGCTCTGAAGATATCATGCCAGTCCTTTCTGGCCTGCCAGGTCTCTGTGGATAGGTCTGTTGCCAATCTAATGTTTCTTCCATTGTAAGTTACATATCTCTTCTCCCGAGCTGCTTTCAGGATTTTCTCTTTGTCTCTGTGACTCGTAAGTTTTACTATTAGATGGCAGGGTGTTGACCTATTTTTATTGATTTTGAGAGGGTTTCTCTGTGCCTCCTGGATTTTGATGCCTGTTTCCTTCCCCACATTAGGGAAGTTCTCTGCTATTATTTGCTCCAATATACCTTCTTCCCCTCCCTCTCTTTCTTCTTCTTCTGGGATCCCAATTATTCTAATATTGTTTCGTCTTATCGTATCACTTATCTCTCGAATTCTGCCCTCGTGATCCAGTAGTTTATCTCTCTTTTTCTCAGCTTCTTTATTTTCCATCATTTGGTCTTCTATATCACTGATTCTCTCTTCTGTCTCATTTATCCTAGCAGTTAGTGCCCCCGTTTTTGATTGCACCTCATTAATAGCCTTTTTGAGTTTGACTTAGTTAGATTTTAGTTCTTTTATTTCTCTGGAAAGGGTTTCTCTAATAACTTCCATGCTTTTTTCAAGCCCAGCTAGTATCTTTAAAGTCAATATTCTGAACTCTAGGTCCGACATCACACTAATGTCCGTATTGAGTTGGTCCCTGGCAGACGGTACTACCTCTTGTTCTTTTTGTTGAGGTGATTTTTTTCATTTTGCCATTTTGTCCAGAGGAGAATAGATGAATGAGAGAATAAAATGCTAACAGGTTAACAACATCGCCAGAAAATATACTCTAATCATATCAAAAAAGACCTGAAACCAGGGGAAAAGAAAGGGAAAGAAAGAAAAACGAGAAAAAAAAAACAAAAACAGAACAAAACAAAAAAAACAGAATATGATCAAATATGATCAGGTTTGTGCATAGATCAGTGCCACACACTAGATTTTGGGTGTATTTTGGTCTGTTAGAAGAAAGTGCTTCCTAAAATTTTAAAGAAAGACAGACTTATATATGTACAAAATAAGGGTTAGTACGATGAAGGGATGGAATATGACTGTAAAGATGAAAATTATAAAAAATTTTAAATTGATAAGATATTTGAAAAAAGAAAGAAGAGGATAAAAAAAGGAACAAAAGAAAGAAAAAAAAGGAGAGAATGTGATTAGATGGGAAACTAGAACAAAGCCATACACTAGAGATTTAGGGTATATTTTGATATGTTAGAAGAAACTGTATCTCAAAATTTTTTAAGGAGAGAACAACATATATATATTCCAAAAATAAGGGTAACTACTATGAAGGGATAGAATATGACTCTAAAAATGAAA
>NW_027397087.1:947613-1055054 GCF_003265705.2 Callorhinus ursinus | reverse complement strand
TGAAGGGATAGAATATGACTCTAAAAATGAAAAATAAAAATGTTTTTTTTAAAAAAGAGATTGATAAGATGTTGGTTGAAAAAGGGAAAAAGAAAAATTCAAAAAAAAGTTAAAAAAAATTAACTTTGAAAGACTAATGAATCATGGTAAAAAAGCCATGAATTCTATGTGCAGTATTCGCCTAGCCCTGGAGTTCTGCCGTTCTCATTGATCGGTAAACTTGGTCTTGGCTTGCTGGCTGTTCTTGCTGATTTTCTGGGGGAGGGGCCTGTTGCCGTGGTTGCCAAATGTCTTTGCCGGAGGCGGAATTGCCCCGCCCTTGCCGGTCCAGGCTAAGCCTTCTGCTTGGGTTTGCTCTCAGGAGCTTTTGTTCCCTGCAAGCTTTCTGTACAGCTTTGGAGGACGAGAATGAAAATGGCGGCCTCCCAGTCTCCACCCCGGAGGAGCCGAGAACGTGGGGCCCCGCTCCTCAGTGCACCCGCAGAGAAAAGCAGCCAGTCACTCCCGTCTCCCCGGTCTCCGGCCGCACTCCGTGCTCACCCGGCCTGTGACCGAGCGTTTCTGTCTCTGGCACCTAACCCCGTGTGGAGTCTCCAAACCCAGCAGATTCCTGCGGTGTGCTCCCGCGCCACTCCTTCCGGGGCAGGAAGGGAGTCTCCCCAATCTGCCGCTTGTTGGGTCCCTGCTGGAGGAGCAGTGGCCCGACTGTACCGCGGATCACAGTTTATGGCCACCCTGAGCTGAGACCCTGCGCTTCGGCTCCGTCTCTGCAGCCGGCTTCCCCGCTCCGATACCTGGGAGCTCTGCTGCACTCAGGCACCCCCGGTCTTTCTGTGACCCCGAGGGTCCTGAGACCACACTGTCTCGTGAGGGTTCCACCCCCGCTTAGCCACTGGAGCGACGTCCCTCAGCGGAGCCGACTTCTAAAAGTTCCGATTTTGTGCTCCGCGGCTCTATCACCTGCCGGTAGCGGCTGACGGAGGCCCCCTCCCCCGCTGTCTATCCTCCCGAATATCGCCTCAGATTCACTTCTCCGCACGTCCTACCTTCCAGTAAGTGGTCGCTTCTCTGTTCAGAGAGTTGTTGCTATTCTTTTCTTCGATCTCCTGTTGAGTTCTTAGGTGTTCAGAATGGTTTGATCCCTATCCAGCTGAATTCCTGAGACCAGATGAAATCCAGGCCTCCTACTCCTCCATCTTGCTCTGCCCCCTCCTACTCGTCTTTTAATTGAAAGTTTGTACCCTTTGACCAGCATCTGCCCATTTCCCCTACCTCCCGCAACCCCTGGTAACCAGCAGTCTACTCTGCATTTCTATAATTTCAGTGTTTTTAGATTATACATATGAGTGAGACCATACAGTATTTGTCTTTCTCTGACTTTCTTCACTTAGCATAATGTTCTCAAGGTCCATCCATATTATTGCAAATGGCAAGATTTCCTTCTCTCTTATGGCTGAATAATATTCGTGTGTGTGTGTATGTGTGTGTTCATTCATTTTCTTTATCCATTCATCCATCAACAGACACTCAGACTGTGTCCATGTCTTGGCTCTTGTGAATAATGTTGCTGTGAACATATGGGTGTGGGTATCTCTTTAAGGTAGTGATTTCATTTCCTTTGGGTGTATACCCAGAAGTGGAATTGCTGGATCATATGGCAGTTCTTGTTTTTATTTTTTTGAGGAATCTTCATACTGTTTTCCATAGCACCTGCATCAATTTCTCTTCCTACCAACAGTGACAAGGGGTCCCTTTCCTCCACATCCTTGCCAGCATCAACTATTTCTTGTCTTTTTGATCCTAGCCATTCTGACAGGTGTGAGGTGGTATCTCATTGTGGTTTTGATTTGTATTTCCCTGATGATGAGTGATGTTGAGCATCTTTTCATGTGTCTCTTGGCCATCTGGATATCTTCTTTGGAAAAATGTCTATTTACGTCTTCTGCACATTTTTAATTGGATTATTTGGGGTCTTTTGCTTTTGAGTTGTATGAGTTCCTTATATATTTTGGACATTAACTCCTAGTCATATACATGGTTAGCAAATATTTTCTCCCATTCTGTAGGCTTGGGGATGACCTATTAGCTTCATGAACTTGGATGTTAAAGATCTCCTCAGTTTGGGGAAGTTCTCAACAATATTTAAATAAGCTTTCTACTTTTCCCTCTCTTCTCCTTGTGGGACTCCAATGATGTGTAGATTGTTTCTCTTAATGGTGTCCCGTATATCCCATAGGCTTTCTTCATTCCTTTTCATTCTTTTTTTCTTTTTGTTCCTCTTACTGGATAATGTCAAATGATCTTTCCTTGAGCTCACTGATCCTTCTGCTTGGTCCAGTGTGGTGTTGAAGTGCTCGGAACAATGAATTCTTTCATTCAGTCATTGTATTCTTCAGCTGCAAAATTTATATTTGTTTTTTTATGTTTTCTACTTCATTTTCTTCTTGTGTTTTCCTGATTTCATTTAATTGCTTTCCTAAGTTCTCTTGTAGCTCTCTGAGCATCTTGAGAATAGTTATTTTGAATTCTTTGTCAGGTAATTCATGTATCTCCATTGCTTTGGAGTCAAATTACTAGAAGGTTTCTGTGTTCCTTTTGTGGTGTCCTGTTTCCCTTCTTCTTTGTGATACCTATAGCCTCACATAGATCCCTGCACACAGGAAGAAGTAGTCACCTCTTCCAGACTTAATGGACTGACTTTGATAAGGAAAGACCTTCACCTGTAGGTGAGAGCATGTTAGAGTGTGCTGTGACCCCAGGTCTAGTGGGACAGGGCACCAAGTACAGGGCTGGGTGTTGGCTTCATGTCTGGGGTTGGGGGCGTGGTGTCTTGGCAGCTCAGGCCACTGGGGTCCACCACATTGATAATTATGTGTCCTTGGCAAGTGCTGCTGGGAATCCTCGGGAGCTGCAAGGGCTGTTGGGGTCCTCAGCAGTAAGTCCACATCTAACAACCAGGAACGAGGTCAGGCAGTGGTGGTAGCTGGAGCTGGGGGTGTGTACACATTCCGCCACGGGGACCAGCTGCAGGCGCCTATGTAGTGGTGTACACCAATTGCAGACACACGTGGAGTGGCAGGAGCCAGGGCCAGCAGCAAGGATCAGGGTGAATTATATGGGTTCACTAGCACCTACATGGACCCTGGCTACTGGCATGCCTGCCTATGGCTGCAGGGTCTCACCATGAGTGCACAGCAGTGGAAGCCACTGACAAGACTCGGGCCAGTGGGATGCAAGTTCATAGTTGCAGGTGCTAGCTACAGAGGAGCCCAGCAGTGCAGGCCACTGACCAGAGGCAAGGCCAGTGCTGGGCCCACAAGCAGCTGGGGGGCCTGTTATGTCAGCATGCACTGCCATGGCTGCAGGATCTCAGCCCGGGTGTGTGCATGGCAATAGAGGCCAGTGATGGAACTCTTCCCAAGGGCACACCCAGTGCTGGGTAGCAGCTGCAAGGGTCTAGTTGACATCTTGCACTCACACAGCTGCAGAGCCCAGGACTACTTGCCAGTGCAGATCCTGGGTTCTGGCAGTGAGGGAGATGGGAGTGGGAAGAGACCCAGGTGGCTGGGCATCTGCACACACAAAACCTGGGAAATCTGCCAGGGTTTCATGGTGGCTATGCTGGATGTTGGGTTCTTCCATGGCGAGAGCTGGGGTCCTGTGCTGAGCAGGTCACTGAAAACCAGAGTGACTCCCACTGCAGGGTTGATGCGGGTAGCCCCTGCCCTTCTTTCTTGTTCTGAGATGTCTCCACTTCACTGGTCTCTAGGTGGGGTGAACCTGAATGGCTGTCCTTTATGTAGTGCCCCAAAAGGCTGGAAGAGGTGATTGTTCACCCAGTTCTCCTTTTCCAGTGCACTGAACTCTTTCTAGCTGAGGAGCTCCCACTTGGCACTGAACAGTGCCCGCCTGGGATGAGGCCAGCGAAATGCATCTTTACCTTTTTATGTAGTTATTTTCGGGATTTTTGTTCTACTGTGTTGCTCAAGTTTCTCAAGTAGATTCCTGACCTCTCCCAGTGGTGTTTTTGTTCATGGATAGCTGTCTAATTGTTGATTTTTGTGGGAGACAAAGGCTGGGGTCTGACATCAGTCTCAAAAATAACGTTTATCGTGAATAACATTAAGATTATAGAGCCTTTGAAAAATATGATAAACTAAATGTTGAACTTAGTATTTCCCAAACTTTTTGAGCACAAAACATCTTATAAAAATAATGCTTCTCAAGGGCACCTGGGTGGCTTAGTCCTTTGGGTGTCCCAACTCTTGATCTCAGCTCAGAGGTCTCTTAATTTTAGGGTTGTGAGTTCAAGCCCTGCATTGGGACCTCCTTAAAATAAATGAATGAATGAGTAAAATTAAAAATTCAAAAAAAATTAATGTTCCTCAGAACACAAGGTATGTGGGAGAGACAAATTCAGCCTCCACCATTCAGATCCAGCTCCCCCTGGTGTCCAGGAGAGGCAAGCAGCTTCCTGTCAGGAAGGTCCCTTCCCTTCTTGCTTTTGTCCTCTGCCAGAGCCCTGCCCTGATCCCTGGGCTGAATGAGGCTCTGGGCTGGATAGCACTAAACCTTCGAGGCTCTCAGGGTAACTTCTGAAGTACCATGTGTAAATATGCTCTGCCTTAGCTCGATCGTTTAGGGGCTCTTTTTCCTCGTTTTTGATGTTAACGTAACATTAGGAGGAAGACTATTTTTCTTTTGTGTCCAGTTTCAAACTCCTGTCTTCCTCCAAATCAAGCAGTTTTTATTTTCTTCATGGTATTCCTCACTTCATCTTTGAGCTCTTTTTATCAAAATAAGATTAGAATTACTGGATGATCTGTTCTCAATTTCACCTAAATCAGATACTAGTTTCCAAATACTAAGAGGATATTTATGATGGCGATGGCTACAGACAAGACACACTCTTAAATTTCATCTACCTTACATTTTCTCCCTTCCTTTCTTGTGTCTTCAGTCAACAAAGCAAAAACTCAAGCCCCGATTCCTGATATTTGCCCATTTCTGAGGTATAGGTCCTCTCACCCATGGTCCAGTGCAAGCTATCAGTATGTGTCATTGAGCCATGGAGTTGAAAAGAGAATGCACATGGCACACCATTGTGTTGTATTTCCAACATGCAAATAAATGTAAATAACCTCAAGAGTATAGTTTATAGTGAGATCATTAGGAGGTGATGAGTTTTGAGTATTTCTCACCTTCCTAAATATAATTTCCTTAATTGTAAATTTTAGTTTTTAATAATGAGTATGTCTAACAAGTGGCTCAAAAAATTCCGCAGGTGTAAACAACCAGCTTTCCCAAGTCAGTATCAGCTGGCTTCAGCACAATATTATATTCCTATTGCTTGTTAGGATAACAAAGCATAGACAGACACGCTCTGTGTTGCCTTTGAGACTGTGGAGATAGAAAAGGGGACATGACGTTCTCTTTGTGTCTTTTAGACGGGTCCGTTAGCGAGCCAGATATGGCAGCCAACTTCTGCCCTGACCACAAGGCATCCATGGTGCTGTTCTTGGATCGTGTTTATGGCATTAAGGATCAAACTTTTCTGCTCCACTTGCTAGAGGTTGGATTTTTACCCGACTTAAGAGCCTCTGCCTCTCTAGATACAGTAAGTGGCTAAAACAAGAAAAAATATTTTTCCCATCATTGTACATTGGTGACATTGGATTTCAAAGTGAATGTTTTCTATTTATTGATTACATGTTAGCAGGCTGCTTTAAAGGGTGAGAAAACAGAGGCACCAAGAAATGGAAGATCCTAATTTGTTGTGCCAGACTTAAATGTAGGTAAACTTAACCTCAAATATTCAATCCAGGTTCCTCTGTTGCAAGTTTCTTGGCTCTATCTGTTGTGGGGGCACATCCTGTGCATTGTAAGATATTTAGCACCGTCCCTGGCCTCTACCCTCTAGATATCAGTAGTACCACCTATAAAACCAATTCTAGGTATCATCAAATGTCCTCTGGGGGACAGTATCTTCCTCAGTTGAGAACCAGGGCTTATTGCTTATGAAAAAGGCTGGCTGGCAGAATTATAGGCTAGAAATACTCTTCCCACTCTCCTTCCTTAAGTTTTATGCACTGCCCATCAGGAAAGATAGTCTCCAAGTCAAGCAATTATGGGGTATTGGGCATGACAAGGTCAAGATCAGAGGCCAAGGGCAAACCCAAGTTCGAAAGTCAAGGGTGAAGAATCCAACATCAACAGACATCGACACAGGAGGCCCCAGGAGTTATAAAGTTTAGATGCACAATGCCCCAAGTCAGGAACAGTACACCAGGAGTCCTGGGTCCAAGGAGAAAAGAATAATTCAGTCAGCATAAGTCTAAAAACATCTTGCCAGTGTAGGGTTCCTTTTAAAGAGCCAGAAGAAACATGTCTTCTTAATCAGTCATAAAGTCTCTCAAGGCTCCACCTAGTGTCCAACAGAGACAGAAGTCTGAGCTCTGTAATGGGTGGTCTGCCAGCCCGTACCTTAACTGGGATGGATTCAGTTTGAATGGGTTACTCACAAATGTATAGGATCACCCAGCAATAGGAAAGCAATCCAAGCCCCAGTCTGAATCGGAGCTCCATTCCTATCTGTGGCATGGGGATAAGAAATGGTACATCCATGAAAGTGTTAGGGGGATATGGTCCTTTTGGATAATTAAAACAATGGTTCCACAGCTACTTTTGTTTTGAGTTTTTCTATAAATTCCTTGATTTAAAAAATAGTAATTGTTTTAACTTGTGAGACATTCTCAAGGTTCCTGATCAGATCATTTGATTTTTTTGTAGATCAAATAAATGGCAAATGCTATTCTACCATTTGGTGTTCAAATCACATGCTTGTCTAAGTACCATCTGCCTCACAAGAAGTTAAACATTCAGTTCCTTAGTACATGCATGCTCTTTTGAAAACTTTTAAGCCACTGTAATCAAAACTCTGTCCTTCCCCATTGTGACAACTCTGTCAAAATGATAAATGTGGAAGATTTGCTATTTCTTTTCAGTCTGATTAGTGAATCTTTTCTCGAAGAGAAACTTTTGATAATAGGAATACCCAGAAATGTGTACAGTTCAAAACAGTGTATCACATCATAAGTTATAGAAAATGTGTTACAGATCTAACAGCTGTGATAATCACAGGACATAATGAGAAGATCTCATCTTTGTGGATCTCAAGCTTTCTTCTGAAGTTCTTCAGTTTTCCAAGATGGTAGCTAAGAATGCTTTGACAAAGTGTCACTAAGTGGGCATTCCTTGTGTCTAGCCTGTCTAAACGAATGAAAAAGAACACTGTGAGTGATAATGACAGCAGAATTTTAGAGCGGGTCCTAAGTTTCTATTCCGTGTACCCTTTTCCCATGCAAACTTAGGTTCCCTTTAGTGACTTCCACCCCATGCCATTTATTAGATCATGAATGGCTCACAATGCTTATAATTTAAGTGATGGGGGTCAGAGCTCCACTTTCTGTCTATAAAATGTCACAAAACCAGTAGTTTGATGGCTTGCTCGTCCAATAGCCACTTACTAATCTCAAAATCACAAGAGTCTCCAAAAGGTAAGAAAAGAGAGCTCCAACAGAAGAATAATATAGTAGCTTGTTAGCTGGCCTTTGCAAACACGAAGAACGTTGCGTTAGACCAATCATCAGCTGATGTTAATAGGTTTTAGAATCCCTCTTTGAGGGAAACAGATGGTTGTGGATCATTTAGAATGAGTTGGGGCCAGCCGGCCTTTGCGTTACTTCGGTTTGTTTTTTCTTTTAACCTGACTTTGTATTTTCTCACTGAAAATGTAGAAGAGAAGTGGGTCTCCTGACAAGGTAAAAAGTTGTTCACTCTGTTGCTGTGAGACACTGTTGCGTGTAAAGCTTTCCCATCTGCTAGGCAGGAGCTCCGTCCTCGGGGTAAGCTTTGCTCTGTCTTTCCTGGGGAGATTAACCAGAGTCCCAATCCCCTTTCCTAGGTTTCTCTGAGCACCACAGAGGTAGCACTTGCCCTAAATAGGTATTTATGTTCTGCCGTGCTCCCGCTCCTCACAAGATGCGCCCCTCTCTTTGCCGGAACAGAACACTACACGTCTCTGATCGATTCTACACTACAGACAATATACAGGCTTTCCAAGGGACGGTCCCTCACAAAAGCTCAGAGGGACACCATAGAAGAATGTTTGCTTGCCATTTGCAAGTAAGTACCCCTGCCCATGTTTTTCACCTGCATATATGCTTCCCTGTCAGCTTCATTTAACTGTGTAATTGAAAAACTGGTGACTCCAGTCTGAGGAAGCTTCCAGGCCTTAGCCATACACCCACCCTTTCTCAGTGATCTCCTCGTAGGATATGCTCTGTCCCCTCCCCCTGCCCCCTTGCCATAAGTTTTCTGATCACTTCTTCCTTGAGTTCATCTCTCACTGTGGAGAAATGGGGGACACAGCTCAGGCTCTTGCCCTGAGGGTTCGTGGGCCAGAAGATGAGACTGTCTTTCAGGCAAGTATTCAGTGTTCAGATTAAGAACTAATGTTTTGGTTCCTAAGATAGAGTCAGAAGCAAGTTTTTCCTCCATGGCTCCTTCCTTGTCCATCTGTGGATGGAAGTCAGGCAGTCTTGAGCTGAACCTACTTGCTAAATTATGTGTATGTGTACGGACACTTTTCTGTGCAGAGAATTTGGAGGTGCCACTGGGTTTTTAAAAGACTTGGCAATCTACAACTAAAAGCTAAATCCATGTTGCTTATCTCTCCTTTCTCTATCTCAGAATTTACTTGCATCAACTACCAAGGCCATGAGCTCTTTGATAATTTGATAAATTGTTCTCTAATTAGTTACTGCATTTGCCTGTTAAATGTGTTTTTGAGGAGAGAGCCTTAACTTAAAGATATTCCAGTAGTGAGGATTTCAGGATAGTGGCTCACAGGGCCTTAAATTCCCTTCTGATCACACCAGTAGGTGGCTTCAGATTCCAGCTATGCGCTGGTCAGCTCCAGCTTCATCCTTTGGACAGTTGGCCCTTAGAGATGGCTATAAAATCAATTGCACCTTCTTTCTATTATATTCTTTGTACATAATCAATGACTGTATTTTGAGTGTGCATGGGCCCTACAACATCTTGTCACCTGGTGATGAGACTTTACCTTAGGTATCTCAATTCATTAGCCACACATTCCTCTTTCTGTATTTTAACTATACAGTTGACCCTTGAATAACACAGGTTTGAACTGTGCGGGTCCACTTGTACATGGATTTTTTTCAATAAATACAGTACTATAAATGTTTTTTCTCTTCCTTATGATTTTTGTTAATATTTTCTCTAGCTTCCTTTATTGTAAGAACACAGTATATGATACATGTAACACAAAATATGTGTTAATCAATTGTTTGTTATTGGTGAGGCTGCCAATCACCAGTGGGCTATTAGTAAAGTGTTGGAGGGGGTCAAAAGTCATACATGGATTTTTTTTATAGATTTATTTATTTATTTGAGAGAGAGAGAGAGAGTTGGGGGTGGGGGGGCAAAGGGGGAGAGAGAATCTCAAGCAGACTCCCACTGAGTCCAACAGGGGGCTTGATCTTAAGACCCTGAGATCATGACCTGAGCCGAAATCAGGAGTTGGATGTTTAACCGATGGAGCCACCCAGGCGCCCCGAAAAGTTACACATGGATTTTTTACTGGGTGGGGGAGGGGTCAGCTCCCCTAACTGCCATGTTGTTCAAGGGTCAACTGTACTCACTTTTTAAGTGTGTTATCATTGACTGTGATTTACCCAAGATCTTATTTTAGGAGCTAAGTGTTTGGCGGCTTAGTGCTGGTGTATGGTTATGGATGAGTGTTTCTTTTTTCATTCTTCCTTCCTTTATTATATTCTTTCTTACTTTTTTAATTCGATCTCTCTGTTTTTATTCCATACTGCAGTCACTTGAGGCCTTCCATGTTACAGCAACTCTTGCGACGTCTGGTTTTTGACGTGCCCCAGCTCAACGAATACTGCAAAATGCCTCTTAAGGTGAACCTCCTCACTGTTTTAGAAATTGCGTCCACGGCACGGAGACTTGCCTTGCAAAATGTGAGGTCTTCACAGCTGGGGGAGCAAAATAAACATTAAATGGGTTTTACTTTTTTAAGCTGAGGACTAAGAAGGTACAACCCACCGTATCAAACCCCTTCTTGAGCATCTAGGTTGCAGAGAGTAGATCATTAACTGCCCCAATTTTCTTTAATTGCTTTCCACTGACTACTTGTTATTGAGCAGAAGTTAATGAGGGGGACTTGGATTTTGCACTTTCCTGCCTTAATTAGGTTTTCAGAATGTTTTCAGTCTCAAAGAGCTTTGAAGGCCTTGCGATTATTCATTCAAGTATAGAACCTAAACTCTCCTTTTTCTGTTCCATACTGTTTTATGCCTTCCTTTTTCCTCTGTAACAGACCCTCTGTTTGTTTTTTACTCTTTATCTCTGTTTTCTTTTATTGGTGGAAAGTACAGCTACAGAGCTATCTGTTGTCTCCTGGATGATTTTTTCATAAATTACAAAAGTTTTATCACTAACACAGGGAGCAACATCTGGGCCTGGGTGGGAGAGCACCACAGTCAACTGCCCACCCAAGAGAACAGCGTTTTTTATCTTTTACCTAAGAGGTACCTGCCGTATTTGCATATTCATTGTGCCAGCCGTGGCCAGCCACACCTGAAAGTTCTGCCTGGTGATTTAATAGAACTTTCCCTTCTTCTCAGAAATAGCCTAAGCAAGGATTTCGAGATGCGCTTTACTGGGATAAACAGAATTCCCAGAATCCTTTAGTTCAATCCTCTGTCTCCATGTCCAGCAGAAAACAGCTTGTATATTGTCAGAGATTCCACTGCCCTCCAAGGGCTTGTTCTCTCGACTCTTAATCCCAATAAACGTTTTAGCCGAAAACCATGGTTTTCACAGTTCAACTTGGCATTGCTTCGTCGGCAGGCCTGTACAGTCAGCTGGATTCTGGCTCCTGCTTCAACAGCACTCAGTGAGCTCACTTTTGCGTCTTAGAGCAGCAGGATTTTTCTTAGAGGATGTGGATCCCACCTGCTGGGATGGGAACATTGGCGCTGTCCTTCTGCCCTCTACTGGCCACATGTGGAACTGTGGTAATGTGGCCAGGCCATCAGAAGGCTCAGGAGAAAGGCAAGGAAAGCCATGGGCAGAAATCAATGTAGAGAAAATCACCACATATTCCCCATCATCCCCATGTCATCATCACTCAGAATCTTCTAAATTTATAAACAAATGTCTCAGAAGGAGTTCTTCCCACCTTCAAGTGCCTGGAAGGTTACACAGCAAGTACTTTCAGAGGGTAGCATTTTCTCATTGGAAATAGAAACAGTTCCTCTCCATTTTCCGACTGCTAGGGGCACATTAGGAGGCACAAGAATTAATCGGGCAGATTCAGCTCAGGCTAGAACTCATCAGGCAGGAAAGCGGACCATTCCCAGTGGTGTGCAGGGACCTCTCTGTAGCTCACCCAGCTGTTGCAGGTGTTGGCTTCACTCTCACATGGGCTGCTTACTGTTCTCTTCTCCCCTGCATGGTGTGGACGCCTGTGGATCTTCTCTGCCCCACTCACTGGTGCAATCCTGTTCCAACCTCCCAGCTTCTGACGAATCACTATGAACAGTGCTGGAAGTATTACTGTCTGCCTTCAGGATGGGGGAGCTACGGGCTAGCTGTGGAAGAAGAATTGCACCTGACAGAGAAGCTCTTCTGGGGGATTTTTGACTCCCTCTCCCACAAGGTAATGGTAGCACTTCCCGAACAAAGAGGGAGGACCATGATGACCAGTGAATAATCAACGCCTATGAATAACAATAGCTAATATTATTAGCCTTTGCTACCTTCTAGGGACAGTGCCAATTACTTCACAAGCATATTACACCATCCTTACCCCCAATGCTCTGAAACCGGAACTGTGCTAATCTACATTTCACAGGTGAGGAAAAGTCTCAGAACAGTTGAATAACTTGCCAGACTCACAAAGCTAATACATGGGAGAAGGACTTCCAGAGTAAATTAGAAAAATATGTCCCTGGTTCAGTCTTGATGACTTACCTGTGCCCCCATTCCTCTCCTCCTGACCTTGTGTGGCCCCTGTTAGCCAGCCTTTACCAAGTTCAGATGGAGAGGAGAAGCCCCAACAGCCACTGTGAGGTTGAGATGTGGGATTTTCAGAAGACCGCATGCCCTTCTAGGGAAGGTTCTTCACAGCCACTCATTTGAGGAGGAAGTTGAGTAAAAACTGAGGGTCTCTGAATCCCAAACCTGTGTACCGTCTGAGTGAAAGACAGTTCAAACTCTCACACTTGCCTTCACTCCTTAACCCAGGTTATTTAGATTTCTGAGGTCGTCAACTTTAAAGGTAGAAAAGGAGTAGGTCTGGTCTTCTTACCAAAGTCGGAAGCATGTGTATAGCTGCAATTGGTGTTCACCTGCACTTAAATTTTCTTGATTCCTGTGTTCCTTTGGTCTAGTATGAGTAGGTCAGAAGCTGCTCCTAACCCCATGTTATTTGACTGAAATTTCTTCCGGGCCCCATTCAAGAGAGAGTGGATGTGATATTGAGCCATCTGCTGATGATACCAACGTAAGACCCATATGAGCTAGTGAAGGGACTGGCAGAGCTGCTGCTGCCCAATCTGGTCACAGGTTGGGTCAGTTTCTATAACCATCTATGGTGGAGAAGTTTATAGACCACTATAACCCTTAGATATTCTTGCAATTAACAATTTGGGAGAGAATGATTTAAACTTTGATTTGAGGTTTTTCAACTTAAAGCCAATGGTGGCTTCAGGGCTTCACAGTTTGTCATTTTCATTCTCCAAGGATCACTCAGTTTCCACCAGAAAGTATCCAAGAATTTACATGTTTGCCATTTTGGTTAACCTGGACAAGTGCAAGCATGTTATTTTTTTCAGCTAATTGTTGAATGGTTCTGCATGGGTAGCCCTGGTTCTCATCTCTGTATTAACATGGTCTTTGTCTTTCTTCACAGAAGTATGACCCAGACCTTTTCCGAATGGCCCTTCCTTGTCTCAGTGCTATAGCGGGGGCCCTACCACCGGATTATTTAGATACCAGAATCTCAGCCACATTAGAGAAACAGATCTCAGTAGATGCAGATGGCAACTTTGACCCCAAACCCATCAACACCATGAAGTGAGTTCAGAATCTTCTCTAAGCTGGTCCTATATTTTACCTGGTGGCCCATGTTTTTCTTTCAGAAGGTGACAAGAAATGTAAACTTTCCTTCCTTCCCCCCTGCCAACACTGCTGATCATTTCCCTTGATGCTACAAGTCACATCAGGCACTGAATTTTGTCTTTAACTCTTGAAGGTTTCATCCATCCATAGCTGATTATATACTGTATTATTATATTCTGGGCTTTCTTTTGGGGGGGGGTTTATTTATTATAAGAGATGAATGCTCTCCACAAGTAAACATCACCTGAGGCATTGCAAGAACTGCCCTGACAAATGATGCAATTAATTTATTAATGAGTTTTTTGACAAAATCTTCATTCTTTGTGAATTAGGCCTCTATAGTTCTAATAGCATCGTACATCAAAACAACTCCATAAATAACAGCTGGACTCCAGTAAGACCTCAGGGTATGATGACAGAATAACATGGGATCCTTAGTTGAAAGAGTGGACCCACTCTCTGCCATGCTGGAATTTTGGAATAAACTTATAATAGTATCTTTTCCTCTCTCCTGGTTCTCCAGCATTCCTCCCTGGTGATGACTAGGCCACAGATAAAATACTGGGCAACATGCGCTCAATTTTGTCTTGTGACAGTTCTTTCCTAGTTACGATGTGTTGTGGGTCATACAGTCTTCATCTCCAGGTGCATTTTTTTTTTAAGATTTTATTTATTTATTTGAGAGAGGTAGTGACAGAGTCAGCGAGAGAGATCACAAGCAGGGAGGAGAGGGAAAAGCAGGCTCCCGCTGAGCAGGGAGCCCAAAGCTGGACTCGATCCCAGGACCCCGGGATCATGACCTGAGCTGAAGGCAGCCGCTCAGCCGACTGAGCCACCCAGGCACCCCTCCGGGTGCATTTTAAATGAAGAACTCTAAAAATGCTTTAGATTGAGCAGGGAAAGCAAGACCTCCTGTATGAGCCCCTCGGACTTGTGTTTTGCGGCAGCAGTTCTCCTATGAGAGGCGTAGCCTGAGCCATTCCGAGGGGCTGTCCGCGTCGATAATGTATAAAGTTCATTTTCAGGAAAATTCAGTACACGTTCCATCAGATGGAGCCTTGAGCTGAATGGATGGCCCGAAACAGAATTGAACCTACCTTAAAGAAGAGATTAAGCGTGTGGCAAACCACCAAGCTAGGGCCCAAGAGAAACAGGTGTTGACTTTGGAGAACTTCACACTGTGAAAACGTAAATGTGCAGATGGTGTTAGTAACCTGGATGCCTTCATAAACACTTTGATACGCTATATGCTAGCAATTGTTTGCTAATGATGTATATGGTTCCATGATATTTTGAGAGTTCTGATTTCTTCACATATACCTCGGGCATCATTATGGTTCTTTGAGTAATATGAGTAACCAAAGCTATAAGTTAAGCAAAAAAGCACCTTATTGCAAGGATACAGTGACTTATTATCAAAACCTAGTGAAAAGCTGACTAACCGGGCCTCAGGAAGGACAGGAAGCAAGACAGAGTGACCAAATGAAGAACCTTCAAGTAGGATCCCCATTGGATGAATCAGCTCAAAGAGTTTGATGCCTTAGTCTCAAACATCTCAAGATTCAGATTCCAGGAAGAGTGAGTCTGATTGGTCTAGTCGAATGCCCGTTCTTGATTACTGTTCACATAAGACTCCATGCAATGCAAGACTTGTTCCTCAAGGGAAAATGGAGGTGCTTTTACCACCGGAGGTGACAGAAGCTGATGTCTGCCCTCCTAACCACATTCTAATATTTAAACATGAGTCACTGCATCCAGAAAGGTAGACGACCACCACTATTTTGTAACATTTGCTCCTCTATCTACCCATTTCTGGCATTCCCAGATTGGAGTGGTAGGGTTACAGGCCATGTCTTTGGATAAAGGGATTCTCCCTGTCTCACCCGGACCAGTCTGGCCCTGGAGCCAGGGTGGGTCTTCGGGAGCCAAGGGCACCTGGAGCAGCCGGAGGGAGGTCACCTGTGCAGCCAAGGCTCCTGCAGCAATGTCCTCTGATGAGACAAGGTGTGTGTTTGTGACCCAGCATGGACGCGCCATCCTTCCGCACAGAAGTTCCCTGTCAGGAATCCAGCTTCGGCTTTGGGGCAGCAATCCAACCTCTGACCGCTGATTGCTGGTTCCCACCATCTTTGCACTACATCCAGCTCAAGTGCCTGGGAAGGCTGTAATTTTTTTTTTTTCCTCATAGTTTCTCCTTGCCTGAAAAATGGGAATACATCGTCACCAAGTACGCGGAGCATTCACATGATAAATGGGCCTGTGACAAGGTAGGGATTATCATCCAACTGACAATCCTCATGGGGGCGTTAAACAGCCCAACAGCATTAAAGGGTCCAATCCTGGAAATCTGCCTGATTTGTCTAAGTGACAGACTGGCCGTGCCAAGAGCATTCATTATTTCTGAGCAGCAATTTCCCAGGGTTGGTGGAGGTCGGAGAAATAGGCAGCAGCAACGGCTGGTGCTGCTTTTTGTATTTCTCAAGAAAATGATTGATTCCGGGAGCATTAACTCCTTTCTAAATATTGCATTTTCTGGAGTTTGCACCGAACACATGCTTGCCTGGTTTTGACGTCAACGTGAAATGCAGGGCAGGAGGCTTTCATTAATTTTTTCTTGGAACATAGCATTGGAAAAGGGGAAATAAAACTGAAAGCCTTGCCCTTGCATTTTGCCAGCAAACTGAATTTTATTCTAGGGAGGACACACATCTTCCAATGGCAGGCAGCGGTAGAACTTCCAGACACTCCCTTATTAATCAGCCTGTCCATCTGGTGTTTAAAATTCCTCACCACATGAGGTCAGGCTGCTTAATGAGTTTAATTGCTCTGTCAGCCCTTTAATGCTGGCAGGCAAAGTGGGAGGAATGTGCCAAAGCCATCCAGGATTCCTGTGGGCAGCCAGTTAAGGACTGGGGCCATTGCTCAGCTGCGGCTCCGGCGCATAACTGGGAAGCCACGTCCCTTGCAAAGCCGCAGAAAACCACCTCGGGGCCGTGTGCCCCGGAGCAGGGACACCTTGAACCACTGGCTCAGCCTCTGTATTGATTTGGGGTCTGCTTTTATTCTTTGATCAGTTTCTACTTGGGACTGATGATAACAACAGTCCTTGTTAACTGTAGAATGGGCTCATGCCTCATGATTCTAGAGCAGAGTTGGCATGCTTTTTCTGTAAGGGGCCAGATAGTAAACATTTTAGGGTTTGTGGGCTAGGCAGTCTCTGTTACAACCACTCACCTCTGCAGTTGCAACACAACTGTAGCCAGAGGTAACACATAAATGCAAGAGTGTGCCTGTGTTCTGAAAAAACTGTATTTCTAAAACGGGATTGAGTGGGTTGGCTGAAGGGCCCAGTTTTCTGACCCCTGCTCTAGAAGGAGCAGTATGCCCATTTGGCCAACCTATGAATTAGGGGAAAGGGACACCTCCACAAACCGATAGCAATATCCAGTCTCTCACTAAGCCATGTGGATTTTACGTCCATAGTCCCTCTTGAATTTGGGGAGGTCTCTCTATCTACGCCATGGCTTTAGTCCAGGCTATAGTCATCCTTTGCCCAGATGCTGGTGGTAACATCCTAACTAGTCTGCCCACGTGCCTTTTGTCAGTTCTGTTCTTTACACTGCTGGCAAGTGCTAGTTTCAGTATGCAAATTGAGTCATATTCTACCACTGTTTTCCAGCCCGGCCCTTCTCCTTGTTAAAATCCTTTAATAGCTTCTAACCATTTTTAATACAAAGGCCAAAATCCTAAGCATGGCCTGACAGCAGATCCTACCTCATCTGGCCTCTGCTGCCATCTCAGCCTCATCTCTCCCTCCACGCTCTGCCCTCCAGCCACATCCCCTCTCTGTCTGTCTTTCTCCCTCTCTCTGTCTCTCTCTCTCTCTCACACACACACACACACACACACACTCTCACTCTCTCTCTACATGAGCCTGAAACCCTTCCCACTCTGAGCCAGGTCCCCATGTGAATCCATACACCAGTCACCAATTCATCCTTCAACTCTCCATCCCAGTGTGAATTCCTAGCATACCTCTTTCCCAGATTTCTCAGATGTAGGCCTTCTTAGCATCTTGCTCTTTTCCTTCATAGTGTTTTTAAAGCAGTTTTATATATTTATAAGAATTATACAGTGATACCAGCTATCAACTGTCCTTCTCCTGGTATGGTATGTGATTAATCTCTCTCTCTTCCACTAGCCTGTAAGCTTCACATTTTATAGGGAAGCAGGTTTGCTCACCATCGCCTAGTGGACATTGGTTATCTAGCAAAGGAAAGCATATTTTCCCCTGCCCTCAAGAGCTTCACAGTCTTGTGGGGTAAACAAAATAAGCCAGCCGTCATACAGGTTGTTCAGCACTGCTGGGGGCAAGAGCACTGGGTTAGAGCACATAACCCATAAGAGGAGTCCCTAAGTCAGTAGCAAGGGTCCAGGAATGCTTCCTTGAGCTGGTGACATCTACACTGTGTGATAAGGGGTGGGTCATTGTTCAGGCCCAGGGAAATAAGTGCACTGCAATCCGTGGGAGCAGCAGATGCAAGCAGAGAAGTGAGAGAGAGTCTGGTGGCTTTGGAGAACCATAGTTCAACGTGGTGGGATCACAAAGTAGAGCAGAGGAAGAAGGGTGAGAAATGAGTTGAGAAAGGTCAGCGAGATCTCACGATAGCTTTAGAGGCCACAAGGAGTTTGGGTTTTACCATGATGACAGCTGGGAGTCAGAAAATCTTAAAGCAGTAGAGTGCCCCAATCCAGGTGATTTTATAAATCTCACCTAACGGTCGTATAGAAAATGAAGTCCACGGAGACATGGCAAGACCGGAGGCAGGGAGACCACATGGAAGCTGTTGCTGTAATCTAGGTGAAAGCCTATGGTGGCTGGAACTGAAATACTGGAGGGAAGCTAGGGAAAGGCAGGCAAATGAGCAGGTCTGGGAAGTTCAACACATGTGAGAGGGTGCAGGGAAGGGGGCGTCAAGGAAGACTCCCACACATCTGGCTTGGAAAGTGAGCATACACTGGTACCATTTGCCAAAATGCAGGGAACCCAAGAGGAGGGACCCCTAAGAGGAGTGAAATGCCAGGTTCTGCTTCAGGCATGTGAGGAGGTACCTGTGGGCATCCGAGCAGAGCTTAAATAAGTTTGGAAATTAGGAAAGACATCTGGGCTGGAATACCACTTTGAGATTAGTCCACCTGTGGACCCTGGGCTTGGATTACAGCTACCAGGGAGAGTGCGCTCTGGAGAAGGGACAGAAATTTGAGAAACAGACACATTAATAAGTGGGCAGAGGTAGAGATTGAGAAAGATCAGCCAGGAGTCTTTGGGTTGTGAGGTTATGGCAATCAGGGGCTCTTACTTACCTCTGTATCCATGGTGCCTGGGACAGAGTCTGGCATCTATTGTAGTAGGCATTCAACCGATGTTTGTTGAATGAATTTTGAAACTCTTAAACTTGATGACTCTAGGAGACATGCTTTGCTACAATTCTGCTCTAGGGTTGGCGGGCACGCAGTGCTAATCAAGTCAGCCCCCTCCAGGCAGTGGGCAGCAGGACCAGTCCTCACGTGCCTTTGACCTTGACTTCTGTCCTTGCCTGTAATCATGACATGCTGACCTGAGAAGCATTGTTCTCAGGTCTTTTGAAACCTCCTTCTGTCTGAAACACAAGCAAGTAAGCAGCAAGGACAGCAGCTGAAACAAGAAGAAATAAAGGAGCAGAGTTCACAATTCAGGGGGCAGAGAGCTTGATGGCCTGAAAGGATCAATTAGACACTTTGGGGGGGGAATTTTCAAGCTCTGTCACATCCCATTATTCCATTTGTTCAGTGAAAATAGAAGCTGGGATTTGGGTCATACAGTGGGGCTCTTTGGATGCCAAGGATATTTGAACTGAGAACATTTCTACAGAGTCAGAATGGATGGAAATATGGAATTTCCCTGGATGAAAATGTGAAGACCCATCCACTGATCAGGCCTTTCAAGACATTAACGGAAAAGGTAAGAAACTTGCCTCTGGTAACGCTGAGCGGCCATGCTGATGTGCCTTCCTTGGGCATTCTTTTAGTCAGATGGTTAGATGACTTCAGGGCACATTCACCCTCCAGTTTAAGTAAACTCCTCAGGAGCTCACCAATGGGCAAGAGCCCCAGGACCAGTTTCCAAGAGGCCAGCCTCACATTCTCTTCTTTGGCATTGAGCACCCATTGGATGGAGAAGCACTATTTGGCACCTGGAGGCTGAGCCAAAATGCATTCATAGTTCACTTGCAACAGGACTGGGATGGGCTTTTGTTAGACTGCTGATGTGGGGGACTTAGGGCTAGGAAAACATTGAATTGCTGGAGGAAATTCAGATAGAAATGACTTCCAGTCATGACCGACAAAGGGAGTAGAGAGGAGCGGCCCTAGGGAAATAAGGACAGGTCTTTGGGGTTTATTATCATTATTATTATTACTATTACTATTACTATTACTATTAAATTTGGTTCAACACAACTCCAAATTCCTATCTTGGGATCAGTAAGAGTTCTTTGTAAGCTCTAGGCTTTGTGTTGTATGTAAAACACAGCATGCATATCATTGTATGTATATTGGCCATCTGCAGAATTGTGTAGAGCTCAAGAGAATTCTAAATCTAAGAATCTAAGAATCAAAATCACAGGAGAGCTTTGTGCCAATCACTTCCACGAGTCTCATCTTAAACAGTTAGTAATACATGAGGGGTCACTCTCCTATTCTTGCTCTTCTTTATCCACAACCTAGATAATGTCTGGTACCTTCCCTCTAAAGGCAGGAGACTGTAGGGTCTCGTACTTGAAAATGTCAGAAAGACTGACGATGGTGTGTTTTAGGGGAGGTGACGCAGAGGGCGTCTTGACCGAGGGACAAGAGACTGGAGCCCGCTGCACCCCTGTCCGCCGTGGGGGCCAACTTCGCAGGGAGTCAGGCCAGTCAGAGTGCAGGGGTGTGCTCTGCAAATCTCATCTGCTTGGATTTCCTTCCAGGAGAAGGAAATTTACCGCTGGCCTGCCAGAGAGTCCCTGAAAACCATGCTGGCTGTGGGCTGGTCTGTGGAGAGGACCAAAGAGGGAGAGGCCCTGGTTCAACAGCGGGAAAATGAGAAGCTCCGGAGCATGTCCCAGGCCAGCCAGGTATGACAGCGCGCCCCGGGGCCAACACTGGGCCCGTAGTAAGAACCCCCGGAGAATCTGGGAAAGCTCTCCCTGGGGGTGTCAGGGGCCAAGAACCACCAACAGTGAACCCTGAGAGTACATCTTTGGCAGCTGAAGTCAGGATACTGATAAGAATAAGGAAAATAATGGCAAACCCGGCAATTCTGTCTTTGCTTCCCTAGGGCAACAGCTACAGCCCCGCTCCCCTGGACCTCTCCAACGTGGTGCTCTCCAGGGAGCTCCAGGTCAGTGTTGGTACTTGCAGAACAGCTTATCTTGCTTTCTAAAACCCCCTAAGTGCAGGGGCGTATTATCCTCCAAAGAGGTTTTTTTTTTTAAATGGGGTGAGGGGGGCAAGAATGCCTAGAACATAGCACCACTAAAGTATCAGACTGGAAGAGAACCACATCGGGCTGGGGCCACAGGGCAAGTCTCAGCAAAATAAACCAGTTCTCTAAGAAGGCCAGGCTTTGCACTTCTTCCAGGGATGACATAATAGGTAATGACTCAATAAAAGGAGGAGGACACAGCAAATTACTCTATCAACACAGAGAACTAACAACTAGGAGAAAAAACTAATAAGGCTAGGAGAAAACCTGTGAAAAGACCCCTGGGTGGGGGGCGCTTTCCTTGTCCCAGCAGGTGCAACCAGCCCCAGGGACTCTTGTGTATCCCATGGTGGATTCCCTCAGGGGCCCCGTGATGGTGCAGGATTTCGGGGCAGACAACCCAAAGGATGAAATTAAAAGCCCTAAGCTGCCTCCCCCTGCCCACTTCTCCCCCCCACCACCACCCCCCACTCCCCTCCCATGCACATCGATTGCCACAACAGGCTTCAGCCTGGGCCGGTTACTCCTCAGTCCATCAGACCAACTCTTTGGACCTTAGAGAAAGTTTCTTTCCAACATATACCCTTCATCCCAGGTCACTGTTTTATGAGCCTTATAAAGATGAATTCCATTTGAGAAATCTGTGCAGCCATTTTTCTCCAAGATGTGATTCTTCTTAGTTTGCTCGGCTCAGGGCTTTTGGGGATTCTAGACTGTTGCTTGACTCCCACTTCCATCTCCCTGTCTCAGGTCAGTAATAAAATCCTGAACTCCCATGTCAAATGAAGCGTCTCCAGAATGCAGTTTCAAATGGAAATGTGTGTTTCTCATAAATGCATCAAACTGCCAGGATAATAACTTACAAGGGAAGGACAGAATTAGAAATTGTTTTCTGTGTGTATGGGAAGATATGAAACTAATGAGGTGCATAAGCACAGACTAATTAATGATGGGAGACACTCAGCAATGTGCTGTTAGCATTTGGTGGTGCTCCATTCCCGAGCCTGCCTGAAATAGGCTGACGGATAGGAACCCATTTTTCTTCCTCGTTTTCTCTCTGACTGTTGTCTTCTTGGTGGGACACAGGGAATGGTGGAGGTCGTGGCTGAAAACTATCACAACATCTGGGCCAAGAAGAAGAAGCTGGAGCTGGAGAGCAAAGGTGAGCCAGGTTCTCACCCCTGCAGAAGGTGAGCTGGGGGCAGGTATGTTTTCCCAGAGGTGCAAAGGAAAGACCAACTATGTTGTCCTCTCTCGCTTTCCTGAGCCCAGGTGGTGGCAGTCACCCTCTCTTGGTACCATATGACACCTTGACAGCCAAGGAGAAGTTCAGAGACCGAGAGAAGGCACAGGACCTGTTTAAATTCCTCCAAGTGAACGGCATCGTGGTTTCTAGGTAAGTCCTCTTCCGGCTGATGTTAGCGAGGCGAGGGTGGGCTTGTGGGCACAGTCTCTCCCTCTCCAGGTATTTACTCACCTGCCTGCAAAACGGATGAGAGGAAGGGTAGCTGTTAGTATTTTGAAATGAGAAAAGTTATATTTGGGAGCATGAAGCCGTCTTTTTTGACCTAAACAGGACCACTCGATATCCATTCTTCAAAACCAGTTATAGCAAAGAATCATGACAAATGATACATATACACCGTAAACATTTATTTTTAAATTGAAACACATAAACAAGCATTCATTCACAAATCTTGTGCTATAGGCCCCAAGACCTTCTCTTTGTTGTTTGATCGATTGGAGTTAAAAACCATATCCGTAGTGTGTCCTCAAAGCTTTGGGACTTGGGCTTCTTTACACAGCAGCGAGAATTACAGCATGTATAAAACCATAGAAATACAGTAATCTTCTAGATTTTTTTTTCAACTTCCTC
Source organism: Callorhinus ursinus (assembly GCF_003265705.2). Lineage (NCBI taxonomy): Eukaryota > Metazoa > Chordata > Mammalia > Carnivora > Otariidae > Callorhinus > Callorhinus ursinus. The sequence goes on along the minus strand of NW_027397087.1, from coordinate 1,032,450 downwards.
CCCTGTCTTTTACAGTTATCTTCCTTCAGACCTAATTCAGAAACTGTGTATTTGGAAATGCAATTTCAGGCCTTTGCAAAATATGCATCTTAGCTCTCACAGACCCAGCGGTCCTCTTCACACTTTTCATTTTGTTGTTTTATATGATATTTAATTACATAATAACAATAGTACACATAACTGACATAAACAGTCTTTGAAGGAAGGGAACTGATTCTTTTGAAGGCGCAAGTCCACTGAGGAGATGGAATCCATCAAGATTCCCTGAGACTTTTTATCTCAAACTTAGGTTTGTCAGAATTATCTAGAGGAGTGTTGTATGTGAGTATGGTCTTAGCTGCTTAAGTCTTAAAGGTAGAACCTGTTTCCTCTCTGGTCTGATGTCAGTGGTGGGTTGTGCTCCATGGGTCATGCTTGCTGAGTCCCTTGAAGGGTGAAAAACAGAACAGTGTTCCTATTCTGATATAGCCATTCCTCCTAAAAGAAATGTTTGCTAAGCCAGCTGCTGTTTCTTCCATTAGTTTCCTACAGAATGTTGCCACTGCGTGGCAAAAAAAACCCAATAAAAATCTATACAAATACTTCTATTGTAGCTCATATGAAAAAATAACAAAACTTATTTGCCATATTGTCAAGCAGGAAATGTCAAACAGCAGGAGACAGCCTCTGGGGAAGCATTTGAGAAATATTCCCTTCGTCATTTTAATCCTGTTCTTAGCACCCAGAGGAATGCGTACTGTCATTTGCTGATAAATAACTTGCTCACAGAAATGAAAAATTCCTCTTTCCCGCAACTAAAAAGGAACTCAAGGAAATACGGGGGCGGGGGGGGTGGAAGGAAGAAGATCGTTGAGTTCAGCAAATATATCCTAGTAGCTGTATCTACCACGTGCCAGACCCTGCGGAGGGCACTTGGGGGGCAGACGAGGAAGCCAGAGCTCCATCAACAAGGAGAACTCATTCCCCACTATCCACGCCTCTGACCTGCTCCATCTTCAGCTTCCCCTTCACTCCATGACAGCCCATTCTTCCTGGTGCTCAAGTCTAAACCCTTGACTCCTCTTTTCACCCAACCCACATCCAGTCCTTCAGGAAATCCTGATGGTTCTGCCTTTAAAAGATATTCAGAATCTGACCACTTCTCACCTGTTCCACACCATCACCATCATTCCTGAAAGAACCTCTGCCCCGGGCCCCCTGCTTCAACCCTTGCCCCCCCACTCCACAGTCAGTTTTAAACCTAGCAACTAAAATAATCCTTTTATAGTGTAAGTCATTCCCCTATTCAGAACTTTCAGTAGCTTCCCATCTCAGAGCAAAAGCAAAATTCTGAGGATGGCCCACAGGGCCCTAATGATTTACTACCTCCCTCATGTTTTTCACTTCCATTCCATCCACACTAGTATCTGCCATATCCCTTCAACTCAGCATGCATGCTTCTGCCTCAGGACCTTTGCACCACTGCTCCATATGCCTGGAAAGTTCTTTCCCTGGACATCCATATGGCTCACTTCCTCACTTCCTTCAAACCTTTACTCCAATGTCCTTTCCCCATGAAACCAGCACTGGTTGCCCATGTGACACTACAGTCTGCTTGCCTCCCCCCTTCAGCCACTCTTGGGCCACCTTTCATACTGCTTTGAGTTTTCTTTTTTCATAATGCTAATTAGCTTCTAGCATTCCACATAATTTATACTTTCTTTTATATATTATGTGTGTCTAGCATATAGGTTCCATGGAGGCAGGGATTTTGTTTGCTTCTCTGATTTATCCCCAGCTTGATATTTGTTGAATGAATGATAAAGATATTTTGAAAAATCTTTTCAGATATTATTCTAGTGTAGGTGTTGTGTGCTCACAGAGGCAGGTTCCAAGTGCAAGGGGATATCAGTCAGATGACAAATCAGGTCATTAAACCAGAATAACCAGTAACTTTTGGAAAGTAAAGTCAACACACATAGGATTGCTGATGCTCCAAAGTCACATAGTCATCTCTGTTACTTCCTGGGGTTTACCCATTTCCAACCTAGAGGTATGAAGGATCTGGAGCTGGATGCCTCCTCCATGGAAAAGAGGTTTGCCTATAAATTTTTGAAGAAGATCCTGAAATATGTTGATTCCGCCCAGGAGTTTATTGCCCATTTGGGTAAGTATCATTGTGACATATCCCCCAAATGTGTGCTTCCCTTAATATTTCGTGTTCTCAGAAAGAATGTGGCATTCCTTTATCAAGCGATGATGCTTTCCTACTGTAGCTGTTCGTGATTCATTTTGACATCGTATGGTTTGGGGGGGGATGGTGGCTGAGATTTTGTCCCCCTCTTTAAAAAAAAAATCTGTTCATCCTTGGTTTCAGGGTTTGATTGAGCCGTTTGTCATTTTTCATATACCTCGTCCTATTGTAACTTTTCCATTGTTTTGCTTTGTGACTGTGGGCATGTGACTCAAGCTCTCTGAAGCTGCTTTCTCATCGGTGAAGTGGAGGAAAGGGCAGTGAAACAGCTGAGAGATTTGACACGAGAAAACAACTAACCAGCACAGGGAGAAAGCCCTTTGGAAAATAGAAGATACTTTGTAAAATCAAATGGCCCTTCCATGGCCCTCAGGGAAGCCGCTCTGTTTCTAAAATGCTCTGTTTTTGGTTTAGTTTCCTTTAACTGTGGCCACCTTTGTGTTACTTTTGTCTTTGTAGAAGCCATTGTCAGCAGTGGGAAAACGGAAAAGTCTCCCCACGACCAGGAGATCAAATTCTTTGCCAAAGTAAGTGATTCCCTGCATTTAACCAAATTACTTTCTTCTTAGAATCTGTACGATTTAGGGTGTAAGTTAAGCTCATCTCACAAAGATACCCAAAACTCCAGTGTCTTCGACGAGATGGGCCTGTGTTTCTCTGTTGTGGAACGAACCAGAGGCAGGTAGGTGGTCTGAGGAGGCAGGCAGCCTGCTCTGCTCCACACCGTCACCCCGGGGGACCCAGGTACTTCCTCTCCTGGTACTCCACCATCTCCTCTAGTGTGCTGTGTGTCAGTGTGGTCCGGACGGTCTCACCAGTACCTCTGTGGGAAAGGGAGAAAGGAGAGAGGAAGACAAGCTGCTTCTCTTAAAGTGCTTTCCCAGTGGCTAAAACTCCATCATTTTTAGATCCACCTAGCTGCCAGGGAGCCTGGGTGATGCATTCTCTAGCTGGGTGACTCCATGCCCAGCTAAAACATGGGGGTTTCTGTTGCGAAGAGAAAGAAGGGAAGAATGAATTTGGGTACCAGGGAGTAGTCTCTGCCATAGAACCCTACTCAGAGGACTGAATGCATGTGAGGCCTTGGGGTAGCTGTGCCTGAGAAGCAGAGACAGAAGGCTCAAGGTTGGTAGTGCTAGCCTAGGCCCCAAGGGGTCCTGTTGGACACCGTGCCCAACAAGGCATGACTAAGCACAGATATACCACTGGACTCTCCTAAAAATGCTGACTCAGCCATATGCACATTTCTCGGGACCCTTAGTCAGTAAGTAGCCTTCTCCATTCCCATATTCCCAAGACCTCTGGTTTGAGGCGTATGAGAGGAAAATGTGTTGGAAACTGTAATCCACCAGGTAGAGTTTCCTGGAAATTCCAGGACCTATGTTCAGAGGCTTTTTGCTCACAGAAAATGAACTTTTTCAAAGGAACCAAAGGAGGGGCTTTGGTTAGCTTCCTAGAAATTAATTTATGGTGGATTTTCCAGGTTCTCCTCCCTCTGGTTGACCAGTACTTCACCAATCACCATCTCTACTTCCTGTCATCCCCCCTGAAGCCCCTTAGCAGCAGCGGCTATGCCTCTCATAAGGAGAAAGAAATGGTGGCCAGGTGAGTCTACGAAAGAGAGGCCGTGGTGGCAATGTGCTTTGTATAAAACCCCAGATTCCTAGAGACTCAATGGTGAATCTTTCAGAGAAATGAACGGTGGCCTAGTGATGGGTAGCACAGAGGTTTTGGTTATCATCTTGGTTTTAAAAGTATTTATATTCATATTTATCTGTATTATTTTGGCAACCAAGAGAAGTGCGCTGTTTGGAGGTATCAGTAGGGCTTGGAAAAAAATTTATGTACTCAGATCAACTTTTATCCTGAAATAACATTTAGAAAAAGGCGAAATCAATCCTAAAGCTTGAACAAGCAAACACACAACATTGAGAAGAAACAGATTAATGCTGTTTTCAATCCCATTCTTATCAGGCTTTTTTAGTTTAAATTTGTTTTAAAGAATCCAATCTTACAAATCCTATTGTGGGTGATCTGATATTTGAAATCCAGAGCAGCACAATTCAATTTAAATTCCAAATAGGAAAAAAAAAAAAGTTCCTCAGGAGCACCAGCCTCCATCCTCCTTGCTGTAGGCATAACATGTGGGCACCTCAAGAGAGAGAATGCTTTAGGATCAGACTAAAAGATGGATTCCACCATGCCTCTGGTCTTGTCCGGATTTGATCGGGAATGACAGGGAATGAGTTAGACCTCTAAATAGCAAAGAGTTAAGAATTATATTGGAAGCAGGGCGCCTGGGTGGCTCAGTTGGTTAGGCGACTGCCTTCAGCTCAGGTCATGATCCTGGAGTCCCAGGATCAAGTCCCACATCGGGCTCCCTGCTCCGCAGGGAGTCTGCTTCTCCCTCTGACCCTCTTCCCTCTCGTGCTCTCTATCTCTCATTCTCTCTCTCTCAAATAAATAAATAAAATCGTTAAAAAAATTTAAAAAAAGAAAAGAATTATATTGGAAGCAGTCAGCTCTTTCCCTAACAGCCATGGATGGTGGACAGCATACAGTGTACTTTCTAAAGGCCCACCCACTAAATATCACCATCCTCATGAGGACAGTCAGCCTCAGGATTTAGCAAACACTTATTAAGCCCAGAGCTAACAGCTGGTTTTTCCTCCTTACACAAGTGGGCAGTAACTCTTGCATATCATTGTGAACCATCACCATGCTCTAAGAACTGCCTATATATTCTCTCCATTTTACAGATGAGGACACTGAGGTTTGCCCAAAGTGACCCAGGTAGTAAGTTAGGGCAAGAATGAAAGTCCTCTCTAGCCGCATGGAGTGCCATTTTCTCTGCAGTCATTACTTAACCTCATTTTTTAAGAAAGGAGGAGCCCATGCTGTCAAAATGAGATGCACTTAGCATCAGTTGCTGGCCAAAGATTTCCTAAATATGTTCAGGATGCACCGGTATATTCTGTAAGAAGTTCGGGAAATGAGGGGCAAAGTGAGATAATCAGACAATCCAACAGAGGGCAGGTGTGTCTATCTTCTTCATCTATTTTTGTGAGATTGTTAATTCATGGAAATGTAACATTTGTTCAGCCAGGCACCATTTGTCACGGCTGGAAGACAAGCTGCATCTGATCAGCCTTGCAAATAGCTTCCAGATCCATCGGTGTGCTTGCCACCCTCCCACAGAAGCTGTAGCATCTGCACCAAATGTTCACACCTCCAGACCCTTCTTGTCCACATCTTTCCCCTCCACCCCACCTCTTCTGCATCTGCTGCCAATCACCAGGGCTACCATACTCTCTCCCCTGTGGTCCCTTTGATTTGTCACTTGCAAATTCTGAGATGGGGAGGCACCTGGGAACTCTGGCCCCTCGCAACACTGGGCTAAGGACAAGAAGGGGCCTTTGAAAACCTCAGGTCCTGGCCTAGGCATGCCTGGGCAAGCACTTCTGACAGCAAGCAGAGCCCTGTTAGTATGAGGATCAAACAATTCCACCATCTGCTTTAGTTAGAAAAACGTTACTTTGTATTTATACAGAGCATGTGTCTGCTTTGAGGCATTTCACCAGAAATATCTGCGTTGATCAGCCCCTAATTCTAAAGACTAAGAGGATCTTGTGATTACTCCCTACTTACAGATGATAAAAGCAAGGCCCAGAGCAGTTAAGTGGCTTCACCGGGACAGCCCAGCTAGTCATAGCAGAGCCGCGGGGCTCATGTTCCTCCAGGCTCTCTCCCTCCCCCAAGTCCATGATTTTTTTTTTTAATCAAATACATAGCGCTTTAAAAAGTGGACACAATGGGAAGAGCAAAAAAGCAGTCCCTGTTTAATTTCACACTAGCAGGCTGTCAAGTTTCTGTTAACTTATTCTGAGTTCTCTGAAGCTCTAGGCCAGGGTTTCCAGCTTATTCCCACTGCAGAAATAAATGACTGCGCACAGGGGACTTTAGCTGTGATTGTCCAGTAGACAGCTCAGTAGACTCCGGGTGTTAATTGAAAACCATTGAAAGGTGAGCAAGTTTATTTTTTTTTAAGTTTTTATTTAAATTCCAGTCAGTTAACAAACTGTAGTGTAATACTAGTTTCATGTGTACAGTATAGTGATTCAACACTTGAGGACATAAAGGTGAGCAAGTTCTGATCTCCGCCAACACTCAGGATGTGTTTCTTCTCCGTTTGAGCTGTTCCCGAAAAGAATTCTGCCCCGTGTGAGTCAGGAAGCCCTCGACAAGCTATGAATGAGAGAGACTGGGAAGGACTTCAGCTCAGTCTCAGCTTGAGAAACCCCTGGCCCGTAGCAGGTGTTTTTAGTCTACCTTCCCCTCTGTGTTCCACCAGGAAGGACCGCTTGCTGAAGGCATTACAAAGTTCTTGCCTTAGCTGGGCCAGTGTCACATAGGGTCAGAGTTCTGAGCAGCCTCGTCCCCAGAGCCATTGACAACACAGGTCACATCATGGCCATGGTGGGTAAGGGTCCATCAGTGGCATGTTCAGAAACATTTATAGAGCTCCTTCCTAACTGCACAAGGCTCTCTACTAGATGCCACAGAAAGCAGAACGCTCAGATACAGATGGATTCATTTCCTTATCAAGGGGTTCCATGATAGAAAAGATGAGCGAAAGCATGGGGTAGGGTCAAAAAGCACCACAAGCATAGCAGATGGGCTTTCCTAGCCTCCAGGGAGGAGCACAGCTAGGAAGCCACTCGGTCAGGCCCATCAACTAATAGGAATTAACAGAGAAAAGCAATTTCCCAAAATGGCTTTGTCCAACACCATATCCCCCATCCCTGAACCATTCATTTTCTTCTGTTCCCACCTGCTTGCCCACCTCCCATCTAAAGCTTCCCACCACCAGTGTAGGCTGCAAAATGGTTTGCAACCTGTTGCAACAGTGGAACATGCACGATCCTTGTCAGAATCCTCGTGTATTCCTGAATGTCATCCAGATGAATGTGTCAGCACATGGTACTCTATAGCAAGGGATGGTTTGCAATAACCTGGTCACTGCAAAAATACTGCAGTTGTTGCAGAAGGATTATTTTCTGTGAGTTTGGGGCTGCCTCCAGGGTGCCTTCGTGACTCTCCAACAAGACAGCGGGGAGCACAGATTTTCCTAGTGTGGTCCAGGGGAGTCTTGGAGAGGAACACAATGCATTTTCCTAGAGATCCATTCTGCGCTCTTTGATATAAAGCGTGGAGGCCTGGGGGAGGGAGGGTACAAACCAGTCCTCGGATTTCTGTGCCTTTCCCACTCACCTTCTTTTCTGCTTCAGCCTCTTCTGCAAACTCGCTGCTCTTGTTCGACACAGGATTTCCCTCTTCGGTAAGTGAAGAGAAGTATTGCTGAAAGCCTCACTCCTCCCTATAATTATCCTTAACTTGCATTTTGCCTTCACGTCGAGTGCCTGTAGACAACCTGAGCCTTAGGATGAAGGTGTCACCTAAATTTGCCATAGAAAATTGGTCTGAAGTATGATAAATGACCTCTTTACCCCTTAAAGAGCTCAAATTTTCCACACCAATGAATGTTTTAAGTTCTGCCTCTAACATCCATCAAACAGCAGATGTGTCGGGCCAGAGATAAATGCATTGTCCCCACACAGAGATCTGACACTTCGTGTGTTGGTGGTTAATTATGCTGGGCTGCAGTTTGTGCATATTGAGAAGGTTGCATTTAAAAGACAGGCTGAAGGATCTGGGGAGTCACCGGTGATATTTTTGGTTCTAGGCAGCGATTCTACTACAATGGTGAGCTGTCTTCACATCCTAGCTCAGACACTTGACACAAGGTAAGTCTGCCCAGTTTTTTCCAGTAGTTTCTCAAGACTCACTCTCTGACCCCCTCTTCTCACTCACTGTATAGAAGAGAAGACGTGTCCCTGCTCTGCAGGAGCCGGGGGCGGGGGGCACAGGAAGGAGATGAATCTAGCCTGACATTAGTACTCTCCATCTCTCCACTCACATGATGGAGAGCCACTGTCATGACATGTGCTGCACGCTAAAAGCTGAGCATTTGATCAATTCTTCTTTTCCTGAGAAATTCATCTTTCAGAAGATAAAATATGTAATAGAGCAGAGTGCCACTTTGTCCCTCATTCTCCACGAAAAAAAAGGAAAAGCTAGCTACCTGATGGGTGGCGAGGCCATAAACACCCTGGGAGAGGGGAACCGTAACATTCTGAATCCCAAGCAGCCAAAGAGGGAGGTGCAGGGTTATGTAATAAAAAGATCAGAGACAAAGATGTGTTTGGACCCATGGCCTGAGGGTCTTGCAGGAAAGATGGCTGAAAGGGAAAGAAGTCTTAACAAATGTATGTGTAAGTTCCAGTAATGTAAGCGTAAATGATCTGATGAGATGAGGAAGAGGAGGAGTGGCAAGGACAGACAGGGAGCTCGCTTTCACACACTCATCAAGCAGAGCCCCTTGTCAAAGTTGGGAGAAGGACTGTATGCAGAAGAGAAACCAACTGAAGGAATGGCCACAAGATGAAAACCTACCAACTAAGAATGGGTACCAAAAAAAGTTAAGGATAATTAAAGGGGATTTGAGGGGTCTATACCCCTAGAACAAGAAACAAACATGGTGATATTAGGACAGCACAAATTCGTGGGATCAGGCCAAGGCACCCCAGAGGATTCAGATCCCTTGCAGCTAGGAAGAGAAATCTTGACTCCCAGGAGCATGTAGCCTGCCTTGGGAGAGAGTTCCCCCTGCCCTCTTTTTTTAAATGCAGGTCAGCGTGTTTGATCATCATTCCTGACAAAACCCAAGACTAGAAAGTTATGAAGACAGCTCATGATTCTTCACAGGCTAGGAGCAAGCCTCCCTGACTTCATTTCTTTGTTTTTATTTTTCTGGTGGGTTGGATGATTATCCTGAAAATGCTGTAGATAAAAAACATCTGTTCTTGAAGCAAGCCTGTCGTAATCTTGTGAATAAGATGTTGAAATATGGAAAATAATAGTTGACTTGTTAGCTTTGCTCCATTTCTAAGTTTTATAAAATAGTTTTGAGGGGAGGCTAATCTCCATTCCCACAGGGCACATTCTGTAGTTGTTCTCCACCCCCCCCCCAGTGGTCTGATGAAGCTGTCTGTTTTAAAGGGGGCTTTCTGTCCCTCTTTCCTTCCCTTCTCCAAGCTAGGACATCCCTGCAAGCTAATAGAAATCTAAACTTCAGGTGACTTCTTTGTTCCCTGTAAGAGGTCCTGCATCATGGGAGAGCTAATATTTCTAGCTACTCCTTATAAAAGTAGCTTATCCCGTAATTAACTCTAAGAAAAACTCACCTCTCCTTCCTTCTAATTAGATATTTACAGAGGGGGGCTCTTGGGTGGCTCAGTCATTAAGCATCCGCCTTTAGCTCAGGTCATGATCCCAGGGTCCTGGGATCGAGCCCCGCATTGGGCTCCCTGCTCCGTGGGAAGCCCGCTTCTCCCTCTCCCACTCCCCCTTTTGTGTTCCCTCTCTCGCTGTGTCTCTCGCTGTCAAATAAATAAAATCTTTTTTTAAAAAAAGATATTTACAGAGGAATGTAGCCAACTGGGACACTATACTGATAAAGGATGACTAAACTCAGTTTCATTCTAAACCCTCTTCTGTATTTCCTGAACAGTGGAGCGCTAATTCCATCCTACAGAGAATACCATCCTGTTGTCAGCCCCCCTTGGGATTGTGTGATCCAGGTGACTCCCTGGATGCCAACTGTTCTCTCCACTTCTGACTCAGTGTTTTCAGTTGACTAGAGTGTCAGATGTCTGCTGGGTTAAACTACAGGTCACCAGTTTCATGAAGGGGGTTGGCCAAAGGTTTGGATTATGATTATGCTTCTGGTCTTGAACATCGTTTGCTTACAGGACGGTCATGAAGTCAGGCTCAGAGTTGGTCAAGGCCGGGTTACGAGCATTCTTTGAAAGTGCTGCAGAAGACTTAGAGAAGACTTCAGAAAACCTGAAGCTGGGGAAGTTTACCCATTCCAGAACGCAGATTAAAGGCGTGTCTCAGAATATTAACTATACCACGGTGGCTCTGCTCCCCATTTTGACGTCCATCTTTGAGCACGTTGCTCAGCATCAGTTTGGGGTGGATTTACTCTGTGAGTCCTATTACTGTCTATTGTGGATTTCTATGCACGTGGCCCCAGATAAGAAGTGTGTGACTCATTCACTTGAGTTGACCTTGAAAGTAGAACGGAGTGATAATTATTCCATGCTATTTTCTTCTTAGGTTTAAAAATGAAATAATAAATACTTAGAGGAGGAGAAATCCTCCAATTTGAGTATATAATATTTCATCTTTTCCCCACTATTATTCAGGACCAGAATTTTCCACCCACTGGCTTAGCTGTCAGCCATTGTGTTCCCACTTAATTTGAAAAGGTTATCTGAGTAATCCAGCAGGGGATATAGGGATATAGGTTCACTCCCAGGGTTTTTCAGATACCAATTTTCCTGTTAAGAAGCCCTAATTTATTCATTGGATACCAGGAGCAAAGGAAAGCTGCTAACATTTCATTATCTGAGCCTTCAGAAGAAGACCATAGTCAGTTAGTTTTATTTCAATTTGCATTTAGTACCACATATTGCCCCCTAGAGCAAATATTCTGCCACCAAGCTCAGTTTCACGCTTTAAATGTTGGCACATGATTTAATTCAATTTAACCAACTGTTGATAGCTGACGCTGTGACTGCTATATCCCTGAACAAATGAAAATCAGTTATTTCCATGGAGGAGGGCAGAGGGATGGGGGAGCATCCAAACTCATTATGTCATGTCATGGAAAGAATGCCCTTCCTTATTGAAAACCTAAAAATTAAATTAGTTCTCATTATGTGCAATTAGTCCCTGCCTTATTATGAGTTCCAGACATTGAAGGAGCATGTAGCCGATGGATTCAACTCTGTGGATTCCTAAGTGGAAAATGCCCTTCCCTCAGGAAAACATGGCACAATCATGATATGATTGAATTGTTTTTTGAAAAATGTCCATCAGAGAACTTGGGACAGGTGGACATGAGAAATTTTGGTCTATCTCTAAAGAGGTAGGGATGTTCTACATGTCTTCCTAGGAAATTAACAAAAGACTCATTCAAACTTCAGATGTCTTGCATTCTTCCTTTCAAAGGAAGGAGATATTACTATATATAAAACTTAACTATAGTGTTCCCCCCGCCATTGGAAAAAAAAATCCCATATGAGTCTCGTTGGTCAAATGATTTCTTTCCCTGAGAAGCAATGCGATTCACATCAAAAGCCCACAAAGGAACAGAGATGACTCAGTGGAGGGCGTTCTCCTGTCAGTGGGTTCTCCCCCAGTTCAGTAACCAGCATCTGGGGAGAAAGGGACTATATCGTGCGGGGGTGGGGGAAGGCTGGGGGGCTCAGTGCGGGGTGCATGCACTGCCTTTAGCCCCTGGGTCATGCCAGCACGTGTTTTCTGTTGGACCCTTTCCTTGTGCCCAAGGTGAAGTGCTGGGATTGAAGCATGGTAATGACTGCTCTTTTTTGTTCTTTCCAGTAGGTGATGTGCAGATTTCATGCTACCACATACTGTGCAGCCTCTACTCCCTTGGGACTGGAAAGAATATCTATGTTGAAAGGTAATTAGTGAACAAAAGAGGCTTACACGTGCAAGACTTAGAAAAATGTTACAGTCTTTCAACACTTAACAACATCTTTTCAGTACAGCAAAATCAAAATGCTCACTGAAATGGGATGGTGATTCTGAGCCTAGGTCATTAAATGTTTATGGCAATATTAAAATGTAGTGAGGCTATTGAGATTTATGACTTCTGTGGAGCTAAGTTAAAAAGAAAACCACAGGCCCAAATTGGCTTTACTTGGGCCAGGCCAAGTCACCAAAACAGGGCTTAATACCTAATCTCATTGCAGTTTCTTATTTTTTTTTAAGATTTTATTTATATATTAGAGAGAGAGTACAAGAGAGAGCACGAGCAAGGTGGAGGGGCAGAGGGAGACGGAGAAGCGGACTCCCCGCTGAGCAGGGAGCCCCATGTGGGGCTCCATCCCAAGACCAGGATCCCAGAATCTTGACCTGAGCCAAAGGCAGACGCTTAACCCAAGGTGCCCCCTTAATTGCAGTTTCAACCTCCTGTAGAAATCTAAATCTTTTTTTTTTAAGATTATTTATTTATTTATTTGAGAGAGAGAATGAGATAGAGAGAACATGAGAGGGGGGAGGGTCAGAGGGAGGAGCAGACTCCCTGCTGAGCAGGGAGCCCGATGCGGGACTCGATCCCGGGACTCCAGGATCATGACCTGAGCCGAAGGCAGTCGCTCAACCAACTGAGCCACCCAGGCGCCCCAGAAATCTAAATCTTAACTGGTAAGTCTAATAGGTGCCAATGAGGTAATCTGTCATAAGGGTCCTCTCTGTCCCCTAAAGGAAGATGAGGTAATCTGCAGGATAAGACCCCCAGGTCTTCCCCCTGAGGGAAAGCTACCTCGCCTGGACCAAACTTTTCTTTTTTTTCTTTGGCTTCTGACTTTGTTGTCCCACTCTTCTTCCTGTAAAAACTTTCCATTTTGTACCATCTCCTCCAAGCACCCCGCTACTTGCTAGATGGGATGTTGCCAGATTCATGAATCACTTAAAGACAGTGAGAGCTTCAGATTTACTCAGTGGAATTTTGTTTTTTAACAGATAGCTGGTAAATGTATGTAACTGGAGAAGCAATACTGTATAGCCAAGCTAAATCATGTGCTAGTGACCAAAGAACGTTGAAGAAATGTCTATTTCTTCATAATCACAGCTTCCAAATAGCTTTCAGAGTTCCTGTGGTTAAAGCTTGCAGAAAAACTCAAGGGACATGAGGCTGTTACTTTAGCGTTTAATGAGTTTCTATGTGATACAACCCTGGACCTTTACCATTCTCGGCTGTCAGATTAGCTCTGGTTTTAAACAAGTGCACATTTTGGAAGCAGAAATGCAATTCAGAAATCTTGAATCCAAACAAGCCGATCCAATTCCGAAAGGAAACCACTATTAACAATTTGGTGTATGTCATTTCAGATATATTCTACACATGTACATTCGTACACATGTGGGATCATAATATCCATATTGCTTTGCAACTTTGTCCTGTTGGATGAAGCTAAAAAACTGAATTCCTTTACCATTCAACTCCTATTTTTAGATTTATTATTTAGATAAAATGTCATTACCTTTCTACTTTAAAAAGGTAAGCAAATTTAGTACACTTGTATTCCTAGCTGTACTTTCTGCCTTTCCTTTTTTGCTCTATAATTTCTTAAAACAGGGACTCCTGGGTGGCTCAGTTGGTTAAGCCTCCAACTATTGATTTTGGCTCAGGTCATGATCCCAGAGTCATGGGATTGAGCCCTGCATTGGGCTTTGCCCTGGGCATGGAGCCTACTTAAGATTCTCTCTCCCTCTCTCTCTCTGCCCTCCCCCCCAACTCCCCCCCCCCCCCGCACTCACACACACACACATGTGTGCTCTCTCGCTCTCTCTCTAAAATCATAATAATTTCTTATAACATTTACATTCTATTCTAGAACCAATATTTCCTGAGTTGTTTGTTTACCTTACTTTGTATTGTAATGATTCACCAAATAGCCAATCCTTTTGAACCATGACTTTCCCATTCCAAATTTTTTATTTTGTTTTGTGTCTTGGTTGGCCAGATTCATCATTAAGTATTTGTTTCTGTAAGAGTTCTTAGATACTCTTGAATCCTTGCATATTTTGGAATATTACCCCTTTGACTTTGTGAAAAATTTCTGTGGTATAAAATCCTTGGGTCATAATTTTTTTTGCCTCAGAAGCATGTAGACTTTGCTTCTTTGTATTCTGACAATGCACCCTAGGCCAGGTGATTTACTGACTTATACATGACTTTGCAGTGGGAGGGGAAAAACTGGCTGTTTGTTGGATTCCTTCTTCAGTCCTGAAGCTCAGTAAGTTCCTATAACATGTTCCAGGATGTGCTTATTCTGTATCAGTCCCCTCTGCTTCTCCTCAGAACTTAATATGCCCCCTCAGTATTCAGAACTGGGTCTTCCATTTTTTACAAATCTTTCACTTTATTATGTAATTGTGGAGGGGGGTTCCCTAGCTGTTATTGAGGGAGAGGTTGTATTTGTTGGCTTTTCCTTAATCTTCCACATTTCTCATTTTCTCCCAAGTACTGTTAGCTAGTTGCTCTTTCCTGTTTTGGGTTTGTAAGGTAATTCTCAAACTTTCTCCATGTTCCTGACTCTCTTTATTTTCTTTATTTTCTGTGAATGTATCAAAAAGAATTTTTCTGTATTTTTTTCCTGGATAATTCTTCCTCAGAACCATGTTTCTCATCTACTTCTTGATCATTAGCTAATTGCTAGTTTTCAAGAATGAAAAAGAGCATGTGTGCACATGTGTGTTTGTGGGGTGGTGGTGTGTGTTGAAGGAGTGTATGAGGAAGAAACATCCTCCAGCTTCACATCTGACAAACTGGCTCAGGACTCCCTCACTCTGCCCACAGTGCCTTTAGCACTAGAGTGCATCCACCTCTAGCCTTTGGTGTCTCCCCCAACAAAAGTAAGCAAGTGGCCCAGGTGAGAGGTCACAGGTAAAATTTTTAGTGCAACCTAAAGACATAGGGCTTTTGTATAGTCATTTAAATTAGGTTTATTCCAGGTGCCTGGGTGGCTCAGTCAGTTAAGCATCTGCCTTCAGCTCAGGTCATGATCCCAGGGTCTTGGATCTAGTCCCACATCGGGCTCCCTGCTCATTGGGGAGCCTGCTTCTCCCTCTCTCTCTTTCCCTCTCCCTGCTGCTCCCCCCGCTTGTGCATGCACTGTCTCTGTCAAATAAATTAATTAAATATTTTTTAAAAATAAATTTTTAAAAAAGTAGGTTTATTCCAGCCAGTAGAGGACTTGAGTCAGCAGCTACAGGACAGGTTACTTCTCGCTCTTGCACTCTACTTCCCGTCCAGTGGCTTCTCCAGGCTCGGAGTCCAGGTCACAGGAATGATGGCATGTACACTTCTTCCCTACTCTGTCCTGCCTGCCTCTCTGCAGTATGAACCTGGTCCTGCATCCCCAGCAGGTCTCCCTGCACCCCCCCCACACACATACCCTTCATTGTTTCAAGCACAAGTTCATATTCTAGGCCCCTCAGAATCCCCGTATTTACTTCCAGAGATTTCTACACTCTGCTCTTAGCCCAGAAAGTATGTTTCAGTTTCAGCGTCCCCACTTGATTTGGTCCATACTTTGTGGCTTGACGTTATCACACATTTTCTCATTTCAGCAAAGATCCCAATGTCTTCCCAATTTTTTCCCCATTTCTTGTGTGCTTTAGGGAGGAAACTTCAGTCAAAAACACCATTTCTCTGCCATCTTTTGCTAAAGTGGCTAATGAATGTCTGCAGGGTTGTAAGGGAACCACTAAATATTTGGTTTCCAGCTACAGCTTGCGTGTGCATTGTGGATGGGAGACTCTAGACACCTCAGTGACAGGGTTGACGGTAAAGAAAAGAAAGTCATTGAAACAGAATAGAGACCTTTCTTTTGGGATATGTTCCACTTGAGACAACACTGAGATCACTGACAAGTAGAGTTTTCAACAAATTTTCAGCAAAAAAGTAAAGGCTTATGCATTTAACCACAGAGAATACTTGCCTTCTTTGATGGGGAGATACTTTGTTCACAACATTTGAGGGGGGTTGGTCAAGAAGCGAAACTTGGAAATTGATTGAACCATTGGAACCTTCATTTTATTTCAAATGAAAACTGTTTTTCCCCTTCACACTTTAGAGACATTTCTTCCTTCCTGTCCTGCCGCCTATGACCAGTTGTTTCTGACCAAACATTGCACACCTTCCCTAAGCCTCTGAGGGGACTCGTGTTGCTCATCTAGAGCCGTGGCCTGCCTCAGCTTTCTGCCCCTCTTCTACATATTACTTCCTCTCCTTAGCATCCTTTGGAACATACATGAAGGAACTCCCAAAATTGCAAAACACCAGATAGGTACAAGGCATAATTCTTATTACCATGATGACTTTTACTCTGCCTGGATCTCTAACAATAGACATTTGAGAGGTTAGATCTGGATCCGTGGAAATAAAATCAAGAGATGGACAAGGAGAGCCTGCAACTTATCAAATTAGAAAGTAACAAAAATTGAAATATAAATCACACCCTCTTCAACCTGTCACCATTGACGAAGTTTTACTGTATGAAAGATACTGTGCTAGGCAGTAAGAACTGAATTGGAAAGGGAAAGAGAGTTCCATATCCAGTGAACAGACTCCTCAAGTAGACCCTTTGGTTGCTGGAGCTGTTTCAATAGCCCTTATTTGGCTCAGTCCAAACCCACACTGCCCCCTGGGGGCGCTAATGACCAGAGAAGCATTCTAACAGCAGGCTTTTGCTCAGTCCCTCTTGGGGTCTGGGGGCCAAGGTCATTGGCAGACTTGTGGGCTTTACTTTTACAGAACTTTTCACAGCAAAACCAGGAGAACTGTTGTTTATCCCTGTTGGCCAAATGGCTAATTAGCATCATTGTGTGCCCTAGACTAGAAAATGCCCTGCTGTGAGCTTGTTGAGATTCAGCTTTGTCAGTAATTAATATCAGAGAGCACAGGGAATGCATGTCCCCGAGGCAGCATAACACTGGAAAACTGTCTTTTGCCCCCACGGGTTGCATTTGTGTCCGACTAACTTTCTAGAAATCCACTTTTGTGAGATCGGGACTTTAATTTGATGAGAGAGAGAAAGAGAAAAGAGAAGAAGAATGGGTCCAGTTATCACCAAGGCAACTCAGGCCCCGCTGTTTCCAAGGTTCATCTTGCTGGGCCAAGTAGAGTTTGCGCTCAGATTTGACCTTACCCCCTTGTCATCCTGATTGTCGCCCAGATTTTCTTTCATCAGTGCTCTCCCTCTGGCATTTCTTTCACCCTCACGGCTTAGCTTCTTCTTTCCTCCTCCCGGAAAGGCAAGACTGAGGAAACAGAGTATTTCTCCTCAGTGGCCCCTGCGGTTGGTTGAAACAGTGAGGCTTGCTCCAAAGGGAGGTCGTGGTGCAGAAGGTCCCTGCAGAGAAGCCCACGTCTCACTCCGTCACCTTCCAGCAGGAGTGCAGGCTGCAGCGGGAGCCGGAGGCTCCATACAGAGGATGCAGAGGACCTGGTCTGTCTGAGGGCTGCTGCTCAGCCCCCAGAGCAGACCCGGACAGGGGGACTCACAGTCACACCTCCAGCGCCAGGAGAAGGCTGTGCCATCACCTCTAAGAAGTGATTGCTTGCTTGCTGGAGGCTGATTTTAAAGTTCTCTGCTCAAACACTTCACAGCTAAGCAAACTCAGCTAGTCCCCTAAACGCTGAGCTTAAGAAGATAGAAGATGAGAATTAAAACCACATGTATTAATTGTCCTTTAAATTAATCAAAAGGTGGGCACCTGGGTGGCTCAATTGGTTAGGTGGCTGCCTTCGGCTCAGGTCGTGATCCCAGGGTCCTGGGATCGAGTCCCACGTCGGGCTCCCTGCTGAGCGGAGCCTGCTTCTCCCTCTCCCTCTGCCTGCCGCTCTCCCTGCCCTGTGCTCGCTCAGTCTCTGTCAAATAAATAAAATCTTCAAAAAATTTTAAATAATCAAAAGGTGACTTTTTTCATAAGTTTGGTAACGTGACAGAAGATGGAGGGCGTGGGGGGACAGGTTCCAAGACAGCTTTCTACTCACTCGTTCACCCACCGTCTCCCTCCACACCCCTCCCTCTGGTCCAGCAGATTCCTAGTGCCTCTCAGCAGTTCTTAGACCCTGCAGGTTCTGATTCTACCCCAGATAGCCATATCAAGTTATTTTGGGGGGGACCAATCAAGATCACAGTTCTAAGCCAATTCAAGTGTGTCTCTTTCTCTCCTATAATCAAGTTGCACATTGATCCTAATTCTTGTAATTAGACCATAAATATGTTATTTTATCACATTGCTTCAGGGTTCTAAGGAGAAAGGCTTGGCTTTTTACTATCTGGAAGACAAAGGCTAATGTTCAGACTCCGTGGCTTACTCCTCAGCAAGCAGTGGCTCTCCTAGCCACCCCCCCCCCCCCACCCCGTAGTAAATGCTTGTTATACACATCTGGAGACCCTACACTTCTGACATTCTGGCTTCTTGGTGCTGTTGGAATTATTGGCCATTATCACAGTGAAGGGCAATTAACCCAGCCTTCAGTTCAGGTTTTGGTGGGGAGCTGAAGGGAACCCTGAGGGCTGAATGCCTTTCTGTTTCCACAGAACTGTTGTATGCGTGTAAGCATTTGCTCCTGGCTCCAAGTGTGCCCTCTCTAGCTGGCAGTTTTCCCCATGATGGTCCCATTAACATCCCCCAAGATGCAGCCTGACACCCTCAGCTCCCACGGACTCTGCTAGTGGGCTTCAGATACACAGCATCAGCACTCATTCTGATTGGTCAGACACAAAGGAAGGCAAACAAGATATGTTTGAACACTCTAATCCCCATCCACTTCTTAATTATAGACCTATCGTCTGCATTTTCCACTAATTATCTTTGTATCGTGGTCTAAGAAAGGACTCATAATATTAGTTTGAAGACATTTTCCTCTTTCTTTGGGAACTGACATCACGTGTGTAACTCACATAACAGGTGTGTAGTCTGACAGTGATTGAATGCCGGTAAATGACAGAAAGAAGACATTGATGATGGAAAAACAGATGGCTCTGGTCTCTCATTCATCAGAAAGCAACAGATGTCAGCGCCCATACAGGACCCTTCAAGTCAGCACTGTCACTGTGTGACACTGGGAGAAGGGACCCGCTGAGCTAGCCAGTACGCTGACTCCAAGGCTAAGCCCAGGTCCAGGAGAGGAAACACGATCTCGGTACCAGCTCTGCTTTGACAGCCAGTGGCTGGTTTCCATTACTTACACTTGCTGACTTGGCTAGCAGGCAAGCAAGCACAAGTTCTCCCAGCTGGAAAACTAGAAATCTGAACAAGGAATCCTAAGCATTTTGTTCTTGTTTGGTTGCTCATTTCACACAAATACTTGAGACCCAGAGCTTTATACATGATGGACACTCAAATATTTGTGTAGAATATTTGTGAGAAGTAACAGGTGTTAGAGGTCTTTCCTCTAAATCAAGCAATGTGCTTTAGGACGTGTTTCTCTTGCAAGGCAGGTCTTTTATTTTGTGTCTTATTGGTGCTTTGGGCCCATTATCTACTGTTCCAATGAGCAAACACCAGCTCCATCCAAAGCAGGGAATAGACACAGAGAGACACAGAAGATTTCAAAACATTTTGAGAACAGAGAGAGGATCAAATTCAATTTGGATGATGGCAAAACTTCTCAGAAATGCTGGGAGAAAAGAACAAAACTGCAGAGTGTATTATTATATTGCCTTCACCAGTTTTAAGAACCAGGGTCTATGTGCTAAGACCATTGTACACCAATGATCAGTGTCCAGAGAAAGATGGGGGGAGGGAGAAGTGCTTGTAATCTTGCTGAGCCCAGGATCCAGGGATGTCCAGTAGAGTAATCTATGGGGAGATGGCCTGAGACATCTTGAGAAAGGGGCCTGGCCCACCATGCATGGGGCCAGTATGTGGTGGCACCACTTCTAAATGGACTTCTTTGTTTCCAGGCAACGTCCTGCCCTTGGAGAATGTCTAGCCTCATTGGCAGCTGCCATCCCAGTGGCGTTCCTGGAGCCCACCCTTAACCGCTACAATCCACTCTCAGTCTTCAACACTAAAACCCCCAGGGAGAGGTCTAGTAAGTATCTTCCCTCAGAGGTGATCAACCCATATGTTGAGAGGAAAGCAGCCAGGAAGGAAGGCCATCCAGCAGGGAATAGCTGCCTTGCAGCACTTTTGGTTTATATAGTCTGAGAGGGGCCAGGAGGTCAAAGCTGGGGTCCATGTTGTGTGTCTCCATTTTACTGGAAACATGGACACAGGCAAGTATTTTGTTATCACTGGACTTTGGCTTCCTCTTCTGTACAATGAGACGGTGTGGTTGATTTCTAAATCCCTTCCCATCCTAAAGCCTTAGGCTCTCTAGTCTGCCCTGGCTGCAAGTCCCCTTCTGCATGTGGGGACATGACTTCTTTATTAGTTCCTCTGCAGAGTGTCATCAGAAGGGGCACACGTGCACTAGTAATCTAATTGTACTTTCCAAGGTCAGGGAGAGGCTGTGTTTCCAAAGATGATAACCACATGCTGTCTATCATTGTAAAAAATAAAGCATAGGAAAATACCAATCTCTTACACTGTTGGTGGGAATGCAAGCTGGTACAGCCACTCTGGAAAACAGTATGGAGGTTCCTTAAGAAGTTAAAAATAGAGCTACCCTACGACCCAACAATTGCATTACTGGATATTTACCCCAAAGATACAGATGTAGTAAAAAGAGGGGGCACCTGCACCCCAATGTTCATAGCAGCAGTGTCCACAATAGCCAAACTGTGGAAGGAGCTGAGATGTCCTTCAACAGATAAATGGATAAAGAAGATGTGGTCCATATGTACAACGGAATATTACTCAGCGATCAGAAATGATGAATACCCACAATTTACATTGACGTTGGTAGAACTGGAGGGTATTATGCTAAGTGAAATAAGTCAATCAGAAAAGACACTTATCATATGGTTTCACTCATATGTGGAACATAAGAAATAGTGCAGAGGATCATAGGGGAAGGGAGGGAAAACTGAATGGGAAGAAATCAGAGAGGGAGACAAACCATGAGAGATTCTTGACTCTGGGAAACAAACTGAGGGTTGCGGAAAGGGAGGTGGGTGGGGGGATGGGATAACTGGGTGATGGGCATTAAGGAGGGCATGTGATGTGATGAGCACTGGGTGTTACAGACAATTAATGAATCATTGAACACTACATCAGAAATTAATGATGTACTATATGTTGGCTAATTTAAATAAAAAAAAACACTAGGAGGGACTGAAATTATGCAAGAAAGAGAAGTTAACAGGGGTGTTGACACACTAAGTTCTAGAACAGCAGTAGGTAAACTGTGGCTATGGGCCTAATCTGGCTGCTGCCTATTTTTGTAAATAGTGTTTTATTGGAACATGGTCTCACCTTCTCATTTACATGTTGTCTGTGGCTGCTTTAGCACTACGTAGGGGAGGAAAAATAATTTTCTCTCTACTCTTAATTGTTCTTGGCTGAGACCCCCCCCAAAAAAAAAGATTAACAGGAGAAAAAAAATGTAATTATATATACATGAGTACCCATAGGAGCCCCACAAAGTTACGAGACTCAAAATGCAGCCAGCAGATTGAGGTTTATAGACAGACCATTCAGAGATAAGGGTCTGGGGATTCAAAAGGACGAAGGCAATTGATGGAAAGGGGAGAAGTGGAAACATTTGGTAAACGTTTGCCCTGCCCTGCCCTGCAGATGAGTTTCTCAGATGAAAAAGTGATCTCTGGTAAATAGCTCACTTCCTGGTACAGGCCCCCTTTCTAATGTAAATTTCCTTTATAAAATTTAGATTTCTCTTACACAAGGGTAACTTCTACTCTGTTTTCAGAGTTTCTCCTGTGTTTGTAGATTCTTTAAAAATAATCAGCCCAAAATAATCCTTATGCCAAGAAGCATATTTTCAGTGGCACATTTTGCTCCAATTCAACCTCAGGGGCAGAGTTGAGTCATGGTGGCAAAGATTGTCTGGGGCCTACAGTGTTTATTTACTATCTGGACCTGTACAGAAAAAGTTTTCTAGAATACTCCAGAACTGGAATCCAAGACAGGTTATACATCTACTCCCAGGGAGATGGAAGGGAGAGTCCTCCTATGTGGATGAATTGTGATCCTACTGGAAGTCAATGGAATAGAACAGAGGAGCTTCAAACAGGGAAACTTGAATAAAGTTTGGACTCCAACTAGAAAGAACTATAATGATTTAATGTAACATGAAGCAAAAATTACCACACCATGGGCCTAGTCAATATTAAGGAAGAAAAAACTGTAATAAACCATTTCAAACCGGAACCTATTGTACTCAGAACCAATATTCTCTGAAAATATTGATAGAGTCTAGATGACTAGACTGTGTGGCAGTTCCATTCGGTTCAAGCCTCCTTTTCAAACTGTCTTGAGATCCTGAGAGAGAGTTATAAGAGCCAGAACTTTCTATTCATGTCACACTCCTGTGTCATCCTCTTCTCTCCATGTAAGAATGCAGAGCGCTAAGCCAGTGGCTTTGTTCCCACTTGCTTCTCGTTACTTCAGATAAAGAAGCACATTGCCCCCAGAAACGATGACCAGGACAATTTAGACAAAGCCACTTAATGAAGTTCTGGTCCCAAGCTTGAATAAATACAGTGGAGACTAGTGTTCTCAAAGTTAGGAGAGAGACATTGCCCAGATGCTTCAGCTTTCCAAAGTCTCCTGTGACTTCTCTAAGTTCATTTCCTACCCCTAGCAGTCTCACCTAACCCTTTCTCCCCTTTCTTGGCCTAGCAAAAATCTATCTCTAACCTTGTTTTTCTCCGCCCATTCCTGATACTGAATGAGTCACATCTTGTAGCTCACATAGGAGCTAAGCAGCTGGGTAGGCTCTGGTTGAGAAAGGGCTGTTGACACCTGTAGGCATAGGCCAGCCGAAGTGTTGCTCCACAGCTCCAAAGGGACATGGGCCTAGTCATGACAGCACTAGATATTTATCCGTTTGTTCTGCCCCAACTGTGATTCAGGAGATCATATGTCTCTTTTTGACCAATGTGTAGAGCTGTGCCTTGGGAAATGGACCTCCTCTGCTCTTGAGCTCATAGACATACAGTAGCAGGCAAAATGAGGACTTGACAAAGATGCAGGAAGCCTTGGATAAGCTTTGGGAAGGAAGGGCATGACTCTGTCCCCTTGTTCTTCTCAAAGGCTATTGGAATTATGTTCCTTCTTACTTTATATACTTTACTTTTATTTAACAAGACATATCCATAAATGAAAAATAAATAATCACTGCAGACTCCACAGGGAAGAAAAGAGAGAAGAATGTGATTAGAGGCGACACAGTTTTCGTCCATCAGTGACACACTGTGGGGTGTGCCCAAGTCCCCTGACCCCATGGTTCCCATCATTCAGTTAATCAACAGAAGGAACGTTGACCATGTGTGTGGCTCTTGAAAAGTAGAGTGTACGTGAATATGTGTTCTGGGATAATCAGGTTTGCCAGAGGATGACTGATGGCTTAATGGACTCTAAGAAGGTAGACTTCATTCATTATACAAAGTGAGTGGCCTGCGGGACCAAGGTGGGGGAGGGGTGTATAGGGTGAGAAATGGTGTGAGCCTTTGGTTTAGAAATATAATATGAGCTGACATATCAAGGCTTCAGTCAATTGGACATCTTTATGAATTGACAGTTGGTGTTTTGCCAGCAGTTACTCATATTAGTAACTCTTCTATATGACCCTGGAGCATTTTCTGATTCATCCAGAAATTATTAAGATATGCCTAGAAAAGGCTTAATACTGGTACCTTCCAGATATTCAAAATTAGATAAACGATAAACCTTTGGTTATGTGTGGCAGTGGTCTGTTAATCAGATTAGTAAACAAGATACCCTAGTCGCCAGCCAGCTTATTTCCAGACCCTTACTGAATAGCCCTCCAGAGAGAGCAGGAGGTCCAGTTCCTGTGTCAGCTATCTGCCTCCACAAAGGGTGGCATTCTCCTTCTCCAAGAAGAAGATGCCCTCTTCTTGGGGAAGGGCTGCTTGGGAAGAAAATCTGACTTTAGAACCTTACTTGGTGGTTCTGAAAGTCTAGCATACATCAGAATCATGTGGAAGGCTTATTAAGACAAAGATTGCTGAGTCCTACCCCTAGAGTTTATAACTCAGTAGAGCTGGATTCAGGTTCTAACGAGTCTCCAGGTGATGCTCCCACTGCTAGTGGGAGGACCCCACTTTGGGAACCACTGATGTAGAAGATGAAAGGACAGTGTGTTCTAATGCTAACCCCAACAGTCTTGTGTCAGATTCTAATAGGACCCAGCTGAGGCTGTGTTTCAGGTACATAACTCAGCAGCCTTCATTCTGTGAGTTTATTATGTGGCTTTTGAGGTATAAAACGCCATCTGAATCACAAATGTTTCTTTCACTCAAGGACCAATTACATATAAATAACTTTTAAAGGTCGTTATAATGATTCCATTGCAGCACCCTGAAGCAACACTTTTTCTTAGGTAGGGGAAAAAGTGTCCATGGTGATGTATTGTCTGTGTGCCATTTAAAACACACATACACACACACACACACACACACACACACACACGCCCCCTTGTTGATAATTTGAGAGCAAACAGTTGTGAACTTCAGTTACATCTGTGGCATTTGGCACTGTTCTGTGTGCTGAGTTTCAAGATAGAAGGCTTGCCTTCTCTGGTCTGTAGCTTCTTGTATGTGTAAAATGGTTTTGTTTGGGAGGCTCCTGCAGACCCCCAGCTGATGTCACCCCTGATGGTGGTTCTGCTGCGAGGTACAGGCCAGACGTTCTCTGCACATGACCAGCATTGGCAGTAAACCATGTCTGGCCCATAGAATTCTCTTCCCCTGTAAATCACAGGAGTGTCACATTCTTTGGCTTTCATGCTACTAATCCTTTTGAATCGTCTGGATTTTTTTTTTTTTTAAGATGTATTTGTTTAGGGTGCCTGGGTGGCTCAGTCGTTAAGCTTCTGCCTTTGGCTCAGGTCATGATCCCAGGGTCCTGGGATCGAGCCCTGCATTGGGCTCCCTATTCCACGGGAAGCCTGCTTCTCCCTCTCCCACTCCCCCTGCTTATGTTCCCTCTCTCGCTGTGTCTCTCTCTGTCAAATAAATAAAATCTTAAAAAAAATGATTTATTTGTTTATTTGAGAGAGCACGACCACAAGTGGGAGGCGGGGCAGAGGGAGAGAGGAGAATCTTCAAGCCAACTCCCCACTGAGCGCAGAGCCTGCCGTGGGGCTCAATCCCAGCACCCTGAGATCATGACCTGAGCCAAAATCGAGAGTCAGCCGCTTAACCAACTGAGCCGCCCAGGCGCCCTTTGAATTGTTTGGATTTTAAAAGATGTTGGGCCCCTCATGAGTTCCAAGGAAGAGAGCTCTTTAGCCACAGTGACAGCAGCAGAACGTCATGGCTAGGCAAAGAGCGTTTGGGCCGCTTGGGGCCTGCCCGGTAGCAGGGAGGTTCCTGCGTGTCCTTTGCTTTGTGACTGCACCTGGCATCCAGCACACCTGCTTGTTTCAGCCACAGATTCATTGTCTCCAAGACAGCCTGCATTGCTCCGCATCTCTGCTCCAGGAAGTATAATCAAGGGAGAAACCAAAACCATTCCTTCAACTGACCAGTATTCCTAAAGGCCACAGAATTTGCTGTGACCTCTCTTATTCATTAACCCTTTAATGCCTAAGTACCTAAAATCTAGAGAAGGGACACTCCCAGCCAGCAGTAACCCCAGTGGCAAAGGGCCTGCCGCTATAACTCAGTTCACAAAAGATAACATTTTATTTGAAGTCTTCTGCTTTGTCCTTGGAAATGCATGAGAACTTTGCATTTTTCTCCCGATATCCAAAATAATTTCCTCAAGTCATCTAGTGGAATTGATGTTCCAGGAAAGTGTTCCACATTTGCCTGTGGCTTCTCGGATTTCCCAACCCCCTGTGGTGCCTGCCGCTTTGGCCCCAGTGTGAGAAGTTTGGCCTGCGGGGGGAGTCCGCACGTGATCTGTGTCCCGGGTCCAGGTGGACCTGACCCAGGCAGATGGGGGCAGGAGAGGCGGGGTTGGAGGAGACAGAGCTCTGGGCAGGCGCTTCTTTCAGAGCCCTTGTTATCCTCTAACCCGTCAGGAACCTTGGGATGCTGCTGGCGTCTCCTCCCATCTTGTCCTGTCCTTTCGCTTACGTAGAACAGGACAGGTAGCCCCTGAGGCTGTCTGCGATGCTTGCATCTGACAGCCTGCCTTGGTTTCATGTTGAACTCCATCTGTTGCTGCATCGTCCTGTCTGCCCGTGTTCAGTGAAGTGACTGCAGTCTTCGGTGGGAGGAAAAGACAGGGCTCGCTCACTCTTCCTTGCACAGAAGACTTCACAAACAAAGTAGTTGAAGTGCGTGACAGGAGGCCTTGGCACCGGTCACCTCATCAATAACTTCTGTGGTAAATGGAGAAACTAACACAAGTGCAATTTTTTCCCCCAAAAATCTCAACCAGGTGGAAAGTAATATCTCTGGTCTGGCTAAAGGAGTATTTGACGAGAGGGGTGTCTTTTCCTTTTCTAAACAGGAGATCCAGGTGACCGAACTACAGGTTTTCAACTAAACACAGATGAGTTGCTTTTCTCCATCTAGTATCACCTTTTCTGCCGAGAGAGAGAAGCCAAGAGACTGGCTTCATCTCAGGGAAGTCTTAGGATATGTCCCCCAGCTGTCTCTGTCATGCTCCTTTGGCCTTAAGTTGAAGTGTTTTAACCTGAGTGTGGCTTCTAGGAGGCTAACCCAGCCTCTGGAAGCTGTCATCTTTACACAAACAGCTGGAGGACAGAAGCTGCCCCACATCCAGTGCTCACTCATCTGAGGCTCAAGGGTGGCTACTTAATGTCTAAAGACCAAAGGAAGGGTGGGACAGAGAGAATGGACTGCATTATTTGTGCTTTTGAATTCCTGCCCTTGTGTTCTTCTGTACCCTCTTGGTCAGTTCTGGGCATGCCAGACACAGTGGAAGAGATGTGTCCTGACATCCCACAGCTAGAAGGCCTGATGAAGGACATCAGCGACCTGGCCGAGTCGGGGGCCCGGTACACGGAGATGCCTCACGTCATCGAGGTCATCTTGCCCATGCTCTGCAACTACCTGTCCTACTGGTGGGAGCGGGGGCCTGAGCACCTGCCCCCCAGCACAGGGCCATGGTGCACCAAGGTCACCTCTGAACACCTCAGTGTCATCCTGGGAAACATTCTGAAAATCATCAACAACAATCTGGGCATCGACGAGGCGTCCTGGATGAAGCGCATCGCAGGTACCACAAATGCCTCTTCTCCCCACCTCCACCCCCCACCCCGGGGCCAGGATGCCTGCATTCTGTCTTCGTCTCTCAGTCCATCTCTAAACTAGTCTCCCTCCCCCTCTTAGTTAGTTCCCAGTAAATATTCCCCTGGAGAGCCTCTTGGAGCAAATGTTCCTGCCTACTCCTCGGTTAAACCAGGTCCCTCCGATCTCCAGGAAGCCCTTCTCCATACTCTCTGCCTGACTCGGATGTTCATTGCTTTATTTGCTTTTGGTACTTGAGCATCCCATTTATTCTTACAGTAATAACTGTCCATAGTTTCCCCATAAGTCCTCCTGTGGGTTCCGTACATGTATAAAACTCACTCCCATCTGGGCTGTACTGGAA
The DNA here is from genome assembly GCF_003265705.2 of Callorhinus ursinus. Classification (NCBI taxonomy): domain Eukaryota; kingdom Metazoa; phylum Chordata; class Mammalia; order Carnivora; family Otariidae; genus Callorhinus; species Callorhinus ursinus. Next base: position 1,004,825 of record NW_027397087.1, on the reverse strand, counting down.
GTTGCTAGTGTTCGTATTTCATGTTATGCTTTCTAAGACACTCCCTAAGTTAGGTTCATAATAACATCACTTTGGGTTTTTTGGTTTTTTTGTTTCTGCATTCCTCTAGAACTCCGTGCATGCAGTAGGCTCTTAATGAGTTTTGTTACCTGATCTTCTATTCCTGAAGCAACCTCAAAAAAAGGAAAGGCTTGGAAAATGAATAACCATACTTCCCACAGTCAGGAAATCATGAATATTTAGTGTCTTCTGTGTTGAAGCAGAATCTGAGGAGACAGAGCCAAGGCAAAGTCATTGCTTTTGACGGACCTACAGTGTAGACAGCTCCGTGGTAGGCGTTTCCCCCAGGCCACGCCCTGGACCAGGAAACACAGTGGCTGGGCCAAAGGGAGCTATTAGGCTAACCTTAGATAGTTTATCTTCCTGGACAAACGAGGAGGTATTCCTCCACAAGACCAGGGAAGAAAAGTTTTCTTCCCCCTTCCTGTCTCTGAAATGAAGTGAAATCAGAGTTATAAATGTTCTGGGTGCTCATAGCTACTAGATAGTACAGACCCCTGTGAACATGCGAGTAAATAAAGTTGATGTTCCCTTCTTACCTGTTAGCCCAGAATATTGCCAACCCCAAGACAATTTGTTGAGAAGCTCTACTTTATAATTCATGAGGGATTCAAGGAAGGGAGGAGGTGGAAGGATGGGCTCCCTCAGCTCCCTAGAGGGGCAGAGAAGAGAGATGGCCTAGCATGAGGGGCACAGGTGGCAAGCGAACTCACCCTATTATTCCACAGGGGTATCCAGATCAGGGGGCCACCTAATTGCTCGTGCCGAAACAAGGTCGATTTTAAGTTGTAACCCCAGCTCACCCACATCTGGAATAACCATTCTGATTCTGGGGCCGGAGCAGAAGTGCACCTCAGGGCAGGGCGGGTGGGAACCCTGAGCTCTCCTAGCTGAGTTTTGGCTTCTTGGTTAGTGCATCTCCGCAGGAAGCTGCCTTCACCTCCTCCTTTTACAACGGTCATTGCTGTGAAAGTAGAAAATAAGGCAGTGAGATTTAAAAGAAACAGTGCCAGATGTAGGCTATTTCCAACTGAAATGCACCCCAGCTAAAGAAACTCTGAAATACACAAAACACACAGTGCACATTGGCAGTGGGTCATGACTCTTATTAATTTTATTTCACTTAACTTTTTATAATTACTCTGATTCTGATCTTTATTATCGAGTGGACCAAGAGGATATTCCATTTAAGAAATAGGGTAAGACATGTAGGTTTTCTCTTTCTCTTTAAGAGGGCCAGAATCCCAGTCCCAAGCTCCACTGATTGCTGTTTCTGCTCTTTGACTTCTGGGGGCCACCCCAGCCTCACTTGGGTTGTTATAGCTGATGATAGTTTCTCTGTCCTCCTCAGGGCCCAGAGGGGCCCCCAGGCAGTGAGTTGGCAGTTCTCAAGCACTGGGGACTGAGAACTGTGGTTGGGGTAATTTATTTTTAACAACAGATTTTCCTATAAAATAACCGGAAAGCATAGTACTGAGGCCTCCTCTTGGCTCAGCCTAGTGCTGGTTATTGGGGGCAGGGGGGAGGCTCCATTCAAGGAAGTTATAATCTAGCTAGTGAGCCCAAACCACATGAACCATCCTAAAACTATGTGATGAGTCGCAGGGCTCCCTGTGGCCTGGACAAGCAGAACAGGAGGAGGGACCTTCTCCTCTGGCTCCCTGCCCCCACTGTGGCTTTGTGAGAGGGAACTAAGTGCCTCGTGGACAGTGAAGGAAGGGAACAGGGCAGGAGCTGTCCTGAGTCCATGGAATGTCACAGCCTTGCCTTTCAGTATCACTTCTTTCCTTTCATCAATTGTCCTAACGTGTGAAATGAGGGGGAGGCTTTTTGTTTGCAAACGCAGTGTACGCCCAGCCAATCATCAGCAAAGCCCGGCCGGACCTGCTGAAAAGCCACTTCATCCCAACTCTGGAGAAGCTGAAGAAAAAGGCGGTGAAGACGGTGCAGGAGGAGGAGCAGCTGAAAGCCGACACCAGAGGAGACACTCAGGAGGCGGAGCTCCTCATCCTGGATGAGTTTGCAGTCCTCTGCAGAGACCTGTACGCCTTCTACCCCCTGCTCATCCGCTACGTGGACAACAGCAGGTACGCGGGGAGCTGGGCTAGCCCGTCCCCAGGATGGAAGGATGGTGTTGGGCTGTGGGAGGGAGCTGGTCAGACAGGGGCAGCGGTGACCCACTTCTTCCCTGCTGGGCAGAGTTCTGTCACATATTCATTCAACAGAGACCACTGTATGTCAGGCACTGTTCTAGGCATGGGGGGGGAAGGGGCAGGTGTGAACACAACAAAGATGTCTGGATGCCTAAGGGCTTTTCTTGTGGCAGGAAAGTGGGGCACACAGACAATAAACAAAATAAGAACTTGAATACTTACTGATATACTTTCCTTGCATAAGTAAATTATGCAAAGCAGGGTAAAGAGAGTTAGGAGTGCCAGGGTGGGGTGGAGTCACAGTGTTAAATGGAACATTAACTGAGAAACAGTATTTGAGCAAAGACCTGAAAGAGATGAGGTGGGGAACCATGCGGGTCTGGGAAGGGTTATATTCCCAGTAAGAGGGGACATGTGGGGTCAGCCCTGAGGAAGGAGTATGTTGGGGTGTTCAGGGGATCATAAGGAGGCCAGTGTGGCTGGAGGAGAGTGAGGAGTAGGGAGAGTGGTAGGATACGTCAGAAAAGCGACATGGGGCCAAGAGTGTAGGGCCTCGGAGGCCACTGGGAAGACTGTCTTTTATTCCGAGTAAGATGAGAAGTTGGCAGAGGCTTTGAGCTACTCTGTGATGTGATCTGATTCACTTTTTTTGTTAAGATTTTATTTATTTATTTGAGAGAGAGAGAGAGAACATGAGCCGGGGGAGAGGCAGAGGGAGAGGGAGAAACAGACTCCTTGCTGAGCGGGGACCTGGACCCCTGGGATCATGATCTGAGCCACCTAGGAGCCCCGATTTGATTCACCTTTTGAGTGCCGTGGTGGGGCATGGAGGCAAATAAGGGGGTGAGGAGACTGGTTGGGAGGTTCACAGTGATCCAGTCAAGAGCTGATGGGGATCCTTAGAGACAGAGCCAGCTGGTGATTCCCAGGGCCCAGGAGGGGGGCGGGTTGGGGGGTGACCAGGAAGCAACTGCTTAATGAGATGGGGGTTTCCTTTTGGAGTCCTGAAAATGTTTTGGAAACTGGACAGTGACAGTGGCTGCCCAACCTTGTGAAGGTACTAAATGTCACTAATGGCAAATTTTATATGTATTTTGCCACAATTAAAAAAAAGTTTGATGGCTGAGGCCAGGGTGGTAGCAATGAAGGTTGGCAGAAGATGTCAGATTCTGGGTCTGTTTTGAAGGGTAGAGTCCTTAGGACTTCCAGATTGGGAATGAGAGAAGAAAGGAGGGTCAGAGATGATTCTGAGCAAATGGGAGGATGGAGTTTCCAGCAATTGAGTCGGGGAAGGTTGTGGGTACAGACATTTTTTTAGGGGAAGTTCTGGAAATCACTTTTGAACATGTTAAACCTGGGTTGCCTATTCAGTATAAAAATGAAAATGTTGAGTGGGCCATTGAATATATGAGTCCAGAGTTCAGGAGAGGGTTCTGGTGTAGACATGGGAATTTGGGAGTCAGTAACCTACTGGAGAACCATGAGACTGGATGAGGGAAAGGATTGAGGGGAAGAGAGAGGAGTTCCAAGGACCAAGCCCTTGTGCCCTCCAACATCAAGAGATCAGGCAGAAGAGGAGGAACCCATGGATGAGGCTGAGAAGGAACAAGCAGTGAGACGGAAGGAAACTGACAGAATGTTGTGTCCTGGGTGCCAACCTCACAAAGGGTTGCCAGGAGGAAAGAATGATGAGTAAAAGTTATTGGTAATCTTGACAAGAGCAGTTTCAATGGAGCAATGAGAGGGAAGCCTCTTCAGTGAGCTGGAAGAGAATGGGAGAAAGGGACTTGGAGACAACAGTACAGACCACTCATGCAAGGAATTTTACCACAAAGGGGAACAGAGAAATAGCATACTGGCTAGAGGCAGAAGTAAGCTCAAGAGAAGAGTTTTTAGGATGGGAGGCTTGTCAGTTCGTTTCTTTGTTAAAGGCAATGATCTAGTTAGAGAAGGGGAAATTTATCATGTAAGAGCGAGAGAGATCATTTCTAAAGCAATGTTCTCTGATCAGGCAAAGGGTCAGCATTAGATAGTTTACTCACAGAAACAATCAGGAGGGCAGGGAGAAAGGGGGCTGATGCTGGTAGACACACACACACACACACACACACACACACACACAGTGTCTGGGGGTCTGTAGGAGTCCTTTTCTGATTGCTTCCATTTTCTCAGCGATGTAGGAAACAAGATCATCAGCTGAGAATGAGGATGGGGAGAAGGTGCTTGGAGGTTCAAGGGGTAAAGAGAAGGTGTGAGGTGGTAGCCAGGGAGAGAGGGAGAGCGGCTGGGCCAGGACAGTGTCGTGTGATTACTGGGCAGTACTAAGGACCACACTTGAGATCTGTGGTCATGAATTGATGGTGAAACCCAACACCAGGTTGTCTTTTTCTCCAGCCAGTTCACCACCAGGTCCAGGCCCAAAATAGGGAAAGAGTTGGATTTAACCAAAGTTGGGGTTTATGCAAAGTGAATATGACAAAGAAAAATAGGTGAGGGAGTTGAGGGTGTGTGTCAGAGGATAATTGTAATTGTAAAGAATTTAAGCTGGATGTTGAGGAATGTCTATGAACAGGGAGAAGAATAGGATTGTTGGTCCTAGTGGGGAGCAAGGACCAAATAGGTATTTTTATTATACCACACCCTCTTAAAATTTAAAGTCCTAACAAAGAAATTTGAAAAGTTTCAGTTTTAAAATAGTAGATCTTGAAAGGACTTAGGAATATTTGGGGGAGCATTGCTAGCTTTTGAGTAGTATGCCATTCTGTCATGGGCCGGAAATAGGTCTGGAGAAGCCCATTTTAGCGTTTATTTTATAAGATAAATTGCGCTTCCTATTTAAAACAATTGATTACTTATGTTATTTAGCATTTGAAAATAAATACCTTGCACATACTATATAATATAATCCCTTACCTGTCTATGGGAGACTTTACTCTCTCAAAAGAACCCCTGCTTTAATGGTCATGGTTTGCATCATTTCCGATAACATCATTATATTAGTGGTTGGAGAGGGAATTTGTCAGAGTTTGAGGTAAAAACAAAAATGAAAGCAGAGTAAGGTTGCTCCTAGAATAGCTCTGTAATTGCATTTGTCACTATTGACGATCAAGGCTCAAGATGGAGTGTGTTCTACTTACACAGTGTTTGACAGTTGCTAAAAATGGCAATGTCAGAGAGTCTTTGAGATCATCATTAATTCATTCATCCCCACTTTTCAACCCGCTCTTCCCTGAACACGAGAGAACATTATGGCCACCCGAGCCCAGCTTAGAAAGACTTCCTTCTTCTGTGTCTGCCTTTACCTTCTTTGGATACCTTCTTCACCAAAAGAATCACTGGCTTGGAACTATGGGACTGTGAAGTTGGCAGGAAAAATAGGGGTCACCTCATCTTACCTATAACTGGATGAATAAATACCCCCCTTCCTTCTTCCTGGCAGTGCATTTCCTACCTCTGATTTATCCGCCATGCTTCTAGACGACAGGTAAGAGACTTGCCAGGAATGCCCTCGCATTCTAGTTTCAGACAGCTCAAACGGTTCTGAGCTCAGCTCTGTGACTCCTGCCCATCAGCTCTGACTTTGCTCTTCAGAGCCTCAGAAAACTGTTCCAGTCTCTCTTGTGGCAGCTTTTTAAATATTGAAGAGAGCCATTTTGTCCTGTCCTCCTCCCTGTTCTTCCTCGTCATAGTAAACCTTTGTACTTCCTTCAGCCCAGTCATGGCACTGTTTCAAGTTTTTCAGCCCTCTGGACCACTGTTCTGAACAGAAGCTTCCGTTGCTCAGTGTTCAGCCCAAAGCTGACCCAGAATGAGCAAGAACGCCGGGTGTAGTGTGGTCAGGGCTGGGCGGGTCCGCGCTCCATCTCCCCGCGCAGGCGCTGTGTCGGCGGGCGGGTCCGCTCTCCATCATCTCCCCGCGCAGGAGCTGTGTCAGCGCAGTTACACAGCTCTCTCTGCATGAGGCAGCGGCTTCTCAGCCTCCTTTCTGGCAACCAGGAACACTCAGAACATAGAAATGAATGACTTTAGACAGTGGGATTTCGGGTGAAAACCCATCTCTCAGTCTCTAAAGGGAATCTGAGTAAATCCTCTGCAGTGACGGCCTCGGGCGGTGTCTTCTGCAGGAGGCTTAGGAACAAGGTTGAGATAAGCTCTTAGCTCAGACAACCGGGCCACCATGAATGTAATAGGAATATGGCTTTTCTTTCTTTCAAAGCCTCCTAACTGGCTTTCCTTTCTTTGAAAACCTGATAACTTGTCGTTTTGAAAATGAAATCTCTCTTTACTCTTGTGATCATCCAAGATTTTATTCTTACGTTTCTTGTTTCCTGTTAATATGCTCAGTGATTTCATTCACTTACGTTGCTTCAACCATCACCCCCTGCCGATCATTACCTCTAAGCCCAACTTTCTTCTCCACCTACAGCCTTGCATTTTCCAACTGCCTTTTGGCAGCATGCAGCGCATATGATAAAAGAGACCCAGTATCTTTTATCAGTCTAGTACCCCCAAAAGGATCGAGTGGTTGGATATTGAGAGAGATCTGGATTCTGGGAGACTGGGAGCAGGCAGGAGATGAGCCTGGTTGCATCATGGGGGCAGACAGGAAAGGATATGGGCCAATAGGAGAGATGAGGTCAGGGTGTTCTATGCACCTGCAAATACCAGAGAGGTGCAGTTTGTGTGCCTGGGGAAACATGTAATGAGATATTCTTCATTTACACCTACCACTCTGAATCTGAAGAAAGAACCTCACTAGAAATCAAGGGTGAAATATGCCTCCTAGAAGAAGAAGGGTATGGAAAACAAAATTCATTCATTGGAAACTACCTTCCTATGGAAGGCAAAGGGGTCAGAATCTTCTGCAGTGTTCTGTGAGGGAATGTTGACCTCACCTGTTTTCAGAGCTCCTGCTGATCCCACACCCTGTGGCTATACTTTTCCTTGGCTGGAGAGGATAGGAAACCTCACCTCTTCCCACGCAGGGCACAGTGCAAACTTACAAAGCTCATTTAAACCAAAACACTAAGGAATGAACAGCTGACATTTCTGACAAAACTTGACACCTGATCCTAAAAAATCAATATGAATGAAATCAAAAAGCATTACCAATCTCAAGCCTCAAGTTTGGCTTGCACTTGCCTGCTAATAATGGATACCTGATTATAGTGGCTTAGAGAAATTGGAAGTTAAATCTCACAAAGAAGTCCAAAGATACCCAATCCAGGGCCAGTACGATTGCTCCTCATTAGATAGCCTCATTCCTCTGTTTTTCCATCCTAAACACTGGCTGCCATCTTTGAAGTTACTTTATGGTGCAGTGTGCCAATTGTCGTTGGAGCCATCATATTTTGATTCCAAGCAGGAAGCATGAAAGCAACAGGGGGAAGGCAAAGGGCATCTTCAGCTATCTGATCCCTTTTTAGAGAGCTTTTCCAGGAGGTCCATCCAACAACTTCCACTTCGATCTCATTGATCAGAACTTAGTTACATAGCTATCCCGAGGCTGGGTAATGTGGTCTTCAGCAGGCACAGTGCCACCCTGGATAAAATGGGTTTTTGTTCCTAAGAAAGAAGAAAATGAGTATGGGGTAGACAACCTAGTGTCTGCCATGCAAAGGGAGGCTAGTTGAGGTAGAACTCCAGAAAATTTAGATAAGAATGTCTGTGAGGCTGGAACGCAGGGCAATAAGGAATGGAGATGCAAGAGAGGTCCAAAGATGGTCTTGGCCTCATGAGTCTTCCCCTTTCCTCCTTAGCCTGGTGCTCTCCATCAATGGGCAGAAGGTACGGGCTGCCCAGGGCAATTCAGTCTGGTGTCCCAAGGCTTAGGGAACTGGCTTTTGAGAGCTGTTACCCTGCATGCACCAAGGGACAATGGGTTTTTCAGCCCATTCATGAGAACCAAAGTTTTCTTTAACCTAAGAATGATGGTAGATGATTTAACATCTACTGTGTTACTCTACACAGATATTTGAAAATGGCAACTCACCCAGCCCTTTCAAAATATAATTTGATTCATGGGGCGCCTGGGTGGCTCAGTTGGTTAAGCCACTGCCTTCAGCTCAGGTCATGATCCTGGAGTCCTGGGATCGAGTCCCGCATCGGGCTCCCTGCTCGGCAGGGAGTATGCTTCTCCCTCTGACCCTCTCCCCTCTCGTGCTCTCTCTCTCTTATTCTCTCTCTCTCTCAAATAAATAAATAAAATCTTTAAAAAATATATATATATATATAATTTGATTCAAATATGTAAGATACTTAGGGGCAAGACAACTTTTAGGAAATGACTGAATTCTACCTCAATTTAGCCTTCTTGCTGCCACTGTGAAATTCTTAACTTGGTCTGGTTTTTAATTTAAAAAAAAAAAAGAAATGAGTAATGTTATTTATAGGGACCTTCTAAACCATTTCAGAGGGCATAAGAAATGTTTGGTCTCTGCCCATACACTTTAAAAGAGTGAAAAATATATTGTCTTCCAAATTTCATTCATAAAACTGGCTTTGAGAGGAAAAGATGTGAGCCCTGAACTGTTTTTAGAGCACTCCATATTTCAGAGGCTTGACAATGACAAGTGTCAATAAAAGATTAGATGTCATACTGACCAAGACTTTTCTAGTCTTGCTGGCCTCATAGATTAAAGGAGGCCTGTTCCAAAACAGAGTGTAACCTTAATCACCTCATCTGTTTAAAAAAGGAAAAAAAAAAAAAACCTTTGACAAATTTGAAATGTTGTTTTCCAACATTTGTTTGCAAAGATAATCCTTGAATCCTTTGGTAAAATGGAGACAATTATTGTTAAGTCCTTCAAAAATATCTACAATTACATGCCTACACATATGTAAGGAGTACACTGATATTTAGTCTCTCTGAAGACTGCCTTCATGTGGGAATATAGTTTTATCTGGATAAGTGTGCACAGCTGATGTGGGTATAATTTTTAATGTGACTGTTTTCATCATTACTGAATTTCATATGCATATTCATTTGCTTTTCACCTCAGATCTAACTGGCTTAAAAGTCCTAATGCTGACTCTGACCAGCTCTTCCGCATGGTGGCAGAGGTCTTCATCCTGTGGTGTAAATCTCACGTAAGGAACATGTGGGCCCTGGGTTTAGAGATGGCTGTGAAAGGTACAGACCTCCGAAAACATTCTTATAATGTTGGCTTTTTTATTTCCCCCCACTTAGAACTTCAAGAGGGAAGAGCAAAATTTTGTGATTCAGAATGAAATTAATAATTTGGCATTTTTAACTGGAGACAGCAAAAGCAAGATGTCGAAAGTAAGTCCATTGAAATCAATTCCAAAGACTCTTCGATCTTGACCTAAGTTATGTATCTTGGATGTATGAAGGGATTAGCTCCATACTGAATTTAGGTCAAACCACGAAAACCAGCAGTCTCTACTGTTGTTTCTTTGAGAATGAGCCAGAAGAAACTGCTCTCAAATAAGCATGGTCATCACATTTTCTGAATAAATAGCTGCTTGTATATCAAAAAGTTTAAGTTTCAAGACTTGCCTAAGGCATTCAAGAGGTCTCCCAAACCAAAGCTGCTGTTAGTTGTTTTTAAATAGAACTACTTCCGGTGTAGTGAGCTGCAAAACTACACACGTCTAGAGCCACCTTTCGATTAACTGTGAGGAAATTACCTTGCTTTGAAGACTTCATTAGCACATGTTCTTACAGTAAGCTTGTTTTCCTCCTATCTGGAACATCCAGTAGCTGTTTTATTTCAGTTGTGCTGACCTCTTAATGCCTTCTGTTTATTTTCCATGTGGGTTGCATTCAGAAACCCAAAGTTTGTCCATTTCCTGCAGGAAATCTTTAAAAGAGGACATATGGGATATCTGTTTAAGAAAAAGAGCAACTTACAGGGAGGAACGTAGCAGGAATACAGGAGGGGGACCTGGCCTCCCAGCTCCTCTTGAATCAGCTCTGCACAGGGAGGCTTTGCTATTTGGATTGTAAAGAATTCTCAGACCCACTCTTCAGGTGCACATACATACATACAAGACTTAGTTAAAGGTGATGTTTTGTTACCAGCTGTTATGGCTTACTCTTGACCCTGTTCCCTTGAGAAGTGTGCCTCAGTGAGGGTTGACTGTATATGTCAAGTATAAGTAACATGTAATACCTGAGATGTGCGTCTCTCTCATTGCTGGTATAGTGCTGCCTTTGAGGAACATGAAGGTGCAGTGTGCATGGGGACCCCTTAGAAGTGAAAATCAGTACTGGAAAGATGGCAGTCAGTGGTTTGTAGCAAAGCCTTTGGAGCATCTTTCCAAATAACCATTTGGGATGAAGACCTGTGTATGTGAAGCTGCAGACAAGGGGCTGGTATAACAATCAAAACTGAAAATTTCAGCACCCAAAACTTCACCACGTGTGCCTAGCTCTAGTCAGCTGCCATCTCTCTGAACTTTCCACCCCTTCTGTCTTTTAGCTGTGTTGACACTAACACTTCTTCCAGCATCCAAAAATTGACTCCGAGAGTTTAGAATCTGCTATTCACTGTTTAATAAAGTTTGGCATATAAAATTGTACATATACAAAGTAGAGAGATCAGAAGTATATATTCATATTCAAAGGAGTCTTTGCTGCAAAGGAACTTTCCTTAAGGTGGATCCTTTTTGCTTTAGATAATGTTTGTTTGATTTTCCAAAATTCATTTTGCATTCAACTTCTGGCAAACATATCTGCTGCTCATGTGAGATACATAAAGATAGGATCTTTCAGACTCCTGATCCTTGGACATTTATATTAAATTCCCTCTGAAGGGTCTTCTTACAGCCATCATTGGCTCTCCTTTTGCTCCATCCACCTACAGGAAGTCAGTAAATCCTAGACAGATTTTATGCTACCTTCACCTTGGGGTAGAGCCGCTGGCTCTGGACTGAACCAGCTAGCATCCATTGTTACTGTCAGCGGATGGCAGCAAAGCAATGGAAATGACTCTGATGTAAGGATTTGGATCCCAGATGAGCAGAAATGGCAAAGACATCTCAGTGCACTGGTGATCAGTGGTTACTTAGGACCCTTAGGTTTACACTTGGAAAGAGATGAGGTGACAGGTGATGACATTTCAAAACTAACCTACTAACAAACTAACTGGAAATTCTGTTCATTCACATTGCTGAATGAGGAAAAGGGTATGTTTGTCTTGTCGGAGGAAAGTCATATTCAGAATCTGTGCATCTTTCCTATTGGTAAGGTCCGTCTATAGGGGCAAACACTTTCATTTCATTCCCATTGACCTTGTATGCCAGTTTTTCCTGAGCTACATGAAAAACGGTCAACATTACAGTATAGTGAATGTGAGGACGGGCCCCAGATATTAAATAACATTTACCATGCTCCTCAGGGTAACAGATATTCCTATTGATCCTGTTGCCTCAGTTGAGACACAAAGTGTAGTAGTAAGTAGGACTAGAGACTGAAAGGAAGCTAAGTCCCACCCTTGGGCCCAGCCATTGACTAAATATATGGCCTTGCATCATTTGTTTAACTCCTCCGGGCCCCAATTTACCAATCTGTAGAATGGGCTTGAGCTTACTACCTGACTCCTCCCAGCTCTATCAGGATGCTGTTTAAAAGTCAGTTTTAAACTGCATCTCTAGACTAAAGATAAATGCAGCACATTCTTTCAGATGGAGGCCCCTTTACCCTGCCTCCAGGAAACAGCAACTCATAGCCACTTCTGGTATTCTTTGGAGGTAGAACTACATATGAGAGAATGGGAAGGAGGTATTCTTACTCTGTTTAATCCCCATCGCCTTTTCCTTCCTGAAATTAGATGCTCTCTCTACTCCCTAATCTGAATGGTCAGCTGTGCTTGCTTTTATCTCCACTCTGAACTGAATTCTGGTGTTGTATAAATGAAGTTGGCCTCAGTGCATATGGCAGTTGTTGCAAAGGCCTGTGTACTGGAATGCTGCATGCCTACACACACTGCACATGCCATTGCAGATGGAAAGGAGGAAGAAGCAAAATATACAATGGGCCACACTATTTACACTTGATTAACTGAAGATTGGTGCAAAGATGCATAATTCTTCTGACAATGAAGACGGGTTTTTTTTTTTTTTTGAAAGCTCATTGTATATTTTCTTTATATAACACCAGTTTGCAAATGTATGTTAAGCTAAATGTAACTAAGCTGAGCAAGTGTTTTTGTTTTGTTTTGTTTTGTTTTTAAACTTGTTTTGTTTTCTGGAAAAATGGCAGCAGCTTCCTCGGAGGGGAATGGTAAGTTAGAACGTGTTTAGCCCAAGAAATGCCAGTCTCTTGACCAAGATGATGAGTAAAAACAGAGTTGTAAGGCAGGAAGTATTAGAGTGCCTCATTGTTGAAAGCCTCTCCATCCCACGAGTGTGATTTCAGTGTATTGACAAAGGACAGGGAAGAGTTTAGAGGCTATCTTTGAGATTGTCCAGGGTATTCAGACTTACATGTGGGAGTTTGCTTCTTACACCTATCTCCCCTGTTGCTCACTCTCCTCTCTCTCATGCCCTCCACCACCCACCTCTTTCACTTTGTATTCCTCTAGCACTTGGGGAACTCCCATGCTCTCCCCTCCCCTCCTCTCTGTCTCTCTCGGTGTCTCCATCTCCCTCTTGGCCACCTCTTCTCTCCTCTTGCTCTTCTCTACTCTTCCTTCCCCCATCCTTCCCTTCTTTGCTTTCTCTCTCTCTCTGTTGCTTTCTCATTCTCAGACTGGCTTCTGGAAATTCATCTTTCCCCCTAATATCTAATGTTGGGTTGACTTGTCTTTCCTTCACTTACCCTGTTAGGTGGGGATAAGTACTCCATGTGGTGCAGGCTTGCCTGTTTTTAGAAGCCTCTCCCTGTGCTGTCTCAGTGCAACACACCACCCACCGTGTCCTTCTCAAATTTCCTTTCCCTTAAGGGTCTGTGTTTTGTCCTTATATTCACACATAAAATCATCTGTTTGATCATAAACTACTGGTGATAATGTGTAGGGGAGTTCTAGGAATTCATAAATTTCTCTTTGGAAAATAAAAAATTTCAGCAGATAAGAAAAGCACTTCCAGCATAACTAGCATTAGGGAAATGCATTGAGTTAACCGATCTTAGCAGTATGTGAAGAAAAAAAATACAGACCTCTATCGTGAAAGAGGCTGTGACCAAAGATATATTTGAAGATCACAGCACAGGAAGGGAGATGCTCCATCCTTTGAGCTGTGGGGCAATCCTGAATTACCCTGGATATTCCTAGAGCACTTCTTTTTAGCAAACGTCTTTTTTGTGGAAGCACACATATTGCCCCTTAGCTCAGTTCTTCCTTCTCTTCTCGCAACCACAGATCTGCTGGAGGTGATAATGTGGTGGGTGGAAGGAAGAAAGAAAATTGGGGTCTTTGGTTACATGACAGATTACCTACAGCCCACTCAGGTGAAAGGTGGGAGGTTGGAGGGGAAAGGCTCTAGATCTCAAGGGTTTGTGTGCGTGGCCAGACCCAAAGCCCACCTGGGTCTGAGCAGCACACGCTGGGGAGGCTAGTCTTCAAGATGACCTTGCCTTGGGGGTGGACTGCTTGCTTTGGGTGTAAGTCCTTTTGACCAAATTAACTTCCATCCTAACCTCCCCCTCACTCTTCATGCCATGCTCTACTGGCTTCCAGAACTGTTGAGTTTCTGTTGTGTTGGCTGAGAAATGGGGGCTAAGAAGCTATGACTAACATGTGCTACCTTATGCCTTGGACCCCTGCTTTTACTGACTGACTCTTCTCCTTGTTTCTTTTCTTTTGTCTTCCCACACAGGCCATGCAAGTAAAGGTACAGGTCAAATGCATGACGTGTCTTTTCTGTCCTAGTATTAGAGATGCCAGGCTCTGGCCACCCTCTGCACTGTGATCACCATGGGGGTGGTACAGAATGGAACTTCCCACCTGGAGGTCCCCCAGGCCTGCTCCAGGGAAGACACCTGCCCGTCAATGAGTGAATGTAGGCCTACCCACCCTTGGAATGGGGAAGCCGGGGAAGCCAGCCAAGCCTCGCCCTAACCGAGGTCTCCTTGCTATCTCTGCTCCCTACCCCAGCTGCCCACTGGGCAGCCAGCACACTGACAGAGATAGGGGCACCAACAGGGCATGAGAGCCCAGGAGGCTCACTCCTCTGCTGTGCCATGCAGGCTCAGAATCCTATGTGCCGTCAGTGGCCCCAGTCCTTTCACACCGTACATCTCTACCTCTTGTGCAAGGCTCCCACAGTTCAAAGAGTTTTCCAAGGACTAACCTTCAGGATTTGAAATCAGATAACCATGTGTTTTTGCACAACACGTGCATATGGTGAAATAAACCCTGGGTTTATTTCCAGTAACCCATATAGATTATAACACGGAAATATTTCTCTCTATTCATTAATGTGCGTTTGCTGCCATTATCACAAAGTCCCTGCCCTAAGATATGTGGCAGAGAAAGGGAGATGGTCAGGAACCAGGTCACTTGCAGCTCTGAGTTAGAAAAGGGAAATGAAACCATGTCCAGGTAGGCTTGGGTCTGGATGTTGACTCAGAAGCTTACCTGCTGTGTGAACTTGGAAAAATCACTTACCTTCCCTGAGCATCATGTTCTCATTTCTATAACTGCCTTGTTTATCAGCGTTATTGGGAGGATTAGAAATTTTATTTAAGTAGGAGGCACATTGGAGTCACATTATATATGCAGCATTTGTAATAAGAGCAACTTGAGATTGGCCCAATAAAATAGAATGAGCAAAAATTATTTGAAGTGCATCAAGTCTACACAGTTACATTTTGCATATTTACTTGATTATATTCCGCGGCATGTTACTATTCACCTTTTACATTTATATGTACAGGACACCTCATAGTTTAGGTACACAAAATCGAGTTCTATCCTTTATGGATGATTTTCAAGGGTAATGGAGACTGTAAATGAGTTTTGCCTTAGGTACAACTTTTAGAATTCTGTGCCTGATGGTAGGACACGTAAAGAACCTAGCAAGCGCTCAGTGAATGAGAGAGCTCTTCGAGGTGTTTGTGTGAACCAGCTTTCACTTTCCGCCGCATTCTAGAACACAAGAAGCTGCCTTCTGTTAGCTTCATTTCTTACCCCCTGCTCATATTTCTCCCCGCCCCCTCTGCCTGCTGTCCTGGGCCTGACCTGCTGTTTTGGAGCACCAGGCACAAGGTGCCCTGCAACCAGTAGAACTGTCTGGCGGTGACTGGCCAGCCTGGGTTTTGCTGGCAAGGAACTTCGCTGTGGTTGCTGTGATGTAACCTCCTGAAGGTACAGAAATCACAGCCATTTTAAGAGTGTCCGTTAATAATTATGAACCTCTTTCACGCTTTAAAAGTAACTTAAAGAGATCAGTCCCAAGGCAGTGTGGATTCTTACCCTCCTGTTCTCTCAAAAGACCAGTGCCTCGTAAGATGAATGCTGCTCCAGCTCAGGGCCCCAGGTCTTACGTGCCCGTTCCAGGAGAGGCGTCTGGCCTTCCCCCTGCTCCCAGAGCCCTAGGTCTGTATGTCAGCATAAACCGCAGCACTGCCCCCTCCTCCTGCAGACATTCCAGGGCCACCTCACGGAGCAAAGCTTCAGTGAGCGCCATTTCTCCTTCCCTCACAGTCCCCGACTTCATCCTCTGCTTCCGGCTACCCAGCAAGCCCCCCCTCCCCCCGCCGGAGGCACAGCCCTGCAAGTGAGGTACCAGGTGGGCAGCGTGCTCTTTCAGAGGCTAACTTCACAAAAATCCGGTCACAGCAGGCTGTCTCCTGGAGCCTACCCACACGGCCGTGTGTGGCGGCCACTGAGGGCTCTCGGTTGGGTGGCTCAGCGCAGTGCCTTGAACTCCCTCAGAAACCTACTGCTCCACGGGGTGGCCCTTGCTGGGTAGTCTCTGCCCATGAGGGGTGAGGCGGTATAAACAGAAGAAGGGCGGCCTCTCGCAGACTTGGGGAGTTCTGTTTTCCTCGGTGCTCCTCCAAGCTTTCCCAGCCAGATCCCAAAGCAGCCCTACTCTGGGACTTCCCTTTTCCCGTGAGAATCTGCACTGCCTCGAGGCGGAGGTTTGAGTGGGACGCGGTGCTCCAAAACACGAGCTTCAGCCCTGACCGCAGAGCAGTTCTACGGGAGACGCTCTTCCACGTATTTACGGACACCCCAGCATCAGGCTTCTCCATGCTTTTCTAAGACCCTTTTATCCGTTATCGAATCATTCCTTTTGAAAAACGCCAGCTGGTTTGTTCACTTGGCCCAGAAACAAGCGAGCCAAGCCTGTAGGCGTCCATGGTGTGTGTCCGCTTACGTGGTCCTGTGAGCATGCGCACAAGGAGAGGGCTCAGGAGCGGGGCGGGTCTTTGATGGCCACCCGGATGTCTTCAAGACGCTCCTTTCTCTGTGCGGTGAAGTGTAGGAAGGCCCACCTGTACCGACAGGGCCACGAGGAGGCACGCTGCCTCCAAGGTGAGGCCGTTCCTTTCAGAATCACTGAGCCCCTCTGTTTATTTCAACCTCATTTCCTAGTCTGGAGGACAGGACCAGGAACGGAAGAAGACAAAGCGGAGGGGAGACTTGTATTCCATCCAGACCTCTCTCATCGTGGCTGCGCTCAAGAAAATGCTGCCCATTGGTTTGAATATGTGCACACCAGGCGATCAGGAGCTAATCTCCCTGGCCAAATCTCGATACAGCTATGTAAGTCACGCGCCTGCTCTGGCTGAGAATGTAACACAGAACGTAATACAGGTGGTGGTGGTGGTGGTGGTGGTGGTGGTGGTGATGGCGGTGGCTGCGGCTGCTCAGCTTCTGAAGGGTTCGTCCTCCTTCCCCGGGGCTCGGGGGATGGGATGGGGGTGGGGCCAATGAACAGAAGCCAAGGTGCACACCCGCAACACAGCCCCATCTTTAAAGCTGGTTTGAGAGCCCTTTGGACAAGTCTGTCATTTTTCTTCTTTTGTTCTTATAATAAAGATCCCAGCAAAACTGTCCATTTGCTTGTCCATCCCTCCCTGCGCCCTACTTTACATTTCCATAGTGACCTCGAGAAATAAAATTTAACATCTCTTTCCACAGAGGGACACAGATGAAGAGGTGAAGGAACATCTGCGGAATAACCTGCACCTGCAGGAGAAGGTGATGTAGCAGGAAGACAGAACTCAGGCAGGCTTCCCTTTGGCTGTAGGGTGCCATCCTTCCATTTAGTTTACTAATGTTCTCTTTAATGTGTTCTAAAAACAGTCTCTGAGTACTGGTGTTTAATTGGTAGGGCTAGCTCTCTGCCTTTAATTTTCACTTTTGTTTGGGGGTGCGGGGAACAATTTTTGCCCTTAATTTTTGTTCTTTCCTTTGCTGTTGCAAAGAGGATGCAAAGAGGCATTGAATGAAGCATGTCTTCCCACCTACCAGTGTGTGAACATCCAGCCATAGCAGGGGGTTAGATTAGGTCTCAAACTTACTGACTGTGAGCCTTGTTAAACAGTGAAATGGACACCTGGGAGAGTTTTAGCACATCCTGATCTAGAGATTTGGAAACAAAGTAACTCAATTAGAGTTGGTATAAACCAAAACAAGCAAACAAACTTTGATTTTAAAGTCTGTTTGAGATTTTTTTCCCAGGCCTGTGAATCTGAATGACTCTTTCCTCAGATATACTATGCCCTAAGATGGAGGATTAAGCTGACACAAACAGCCACTTCTTTCCATCCCGAACATAGGGGATAGTGGGGAAAATATACTACCAAAAAAAACAGTAAAAAGAAATCCCAAGTGCCAGAATAAAGACAGACACTCTTAATCGCAGGAATGAGGAGACATTGATGCGATTGGGAAAACTCATAGAGCTTTCTGAACCAGATATGTAACCTAGAGGCTGGGGTTTTTAATAACCTTAAAGGAAGAAAAGTGTGGGACCTAACTACCCACGCTGTGCACAAATGCAGAATAAGAAACTTACATAAAATTAACCTTAAGCCAGTAAAACCTATAAATCTCCTGTAGAGACAACCATAAAACTACTTGGAGACTCTCCACCTCTTAGAATATGCTCTGACATGCCAATAAATAAAACTCCTCCTGAAGCCAAAGGGGGAAAAAAAAAAAGGCATGAAAGAAAATCCACTACCATTAGAGAGTCAGAAAATGCAACAAAGGGAAGAATTCAAGCCTAAGGAACTGCAGAAAGCAATTTAAAAATAAGTGTGGTTGAAATACTTAAAGAGCTAAACATAGCAGTAATATCTATAAAGCAAAACTTGGACATTATTATTTTTTATTTTTTTAAGTAATCTGTATATTGAACATGGGGCTCAAACTCACAACGCCAAGATCAAGAGGTGCATGCTTCAGCAACTGAGCCAGCCCCTGGACATTATTTTTTTTTTTTTTAAAGGAGAGTGGATATGGGATTGAAAAAAAGCCATATAGCAATTACAAAAATTAAAAGTATTCAGTGACATTAAAAATCCAATTAATAGGTTAAAAAAACAGGCTAGGCACAGCTGAAAAGAGAATTTAGGAATTGGAAGATTGCTTTCAGGAAATTAGAATGCAGTACAGAGAGAAAGGGATGGAAATATGACAAGAGTTAAGAGATGCAGGGTGCCTGGGTGGCTCAGTTGGTTGAGTGACTGCCTTCGGCTCGGGTCATGATCCTGGAGTCCCAGGATCAAGTCCTGCATCAGGCTCCCTGCTCGGCAGGGAGTCTGCTTCTCCCACTGACCCTCTTCCCTCTCGTGCTCTCTATCTCTCATTCTCTCTCTCTCGAATAAATAAATAAAATCTTTAAAAAAAAATTTAAGAGATGCAGGCTAGAACGAGCAGTTCCTATATAGATCTACAATGTTTCAATGAAGGTAATAGAGAAAACGAGAAAGAAGCAATAATACAAGAGTCTTGATTCCTCTGGAACCATGTGAGGAGTAAAGACTTTTTCAGTACAAGATTGCTCACCTGGTGTGTGCTTTAATTTTCAGTCTGATGACCCAGCAGTAAAGTGGCAGCTGAACCTCTACAAAGATGTTTTAAAGAGTGAAGAACCTTTCAATCCAGAAAAGACTGTAGAGCGTGTTCAGAGAATTTCAGCAGCTGTCTTCCACCTGGAGCAGGTAAGGAGCATCTACCTGAGGACTGAGGAAGCAAGACCACCCTGGAGAATGTAAAGCTCCTCTCCACACTCTGCTCTTAGGAGTGTTCTCATAAGACCCAAAACAAGGAACAAGAATCATCCCAGCTCACCCCCAAATGTCATCGTGGTGCCTCATGGTAGCAGACTCCTCAATTCTTTCCCTTCCGAGTTTTTTACAAATTTTTTCCATTAGATCAAATGACCCATTCAAATCCCCTACCCAGTTGTAAAACTGCTCTTAGGTAATAAACGTCCAAAAGCAGTTTGGAGAAGGAAGACAACCTCAATCAGACCTCCACAAACCCAGTCATTTGCTGCTGGGTACCTTCCGCTGACTGTAGTTGAGAAATCAAGATTCTTCAGGATTGAGAAGTATAGGCTATAGGCGACTACCTCCTGCCATGCAGTTAGCCTAGTGTGCACCTACCCATGTGGTTTTTCTCAGGTGGAACAGCCTTTGAGGTCCAAGAAGGCAGTCTGGCACAAACTGTTGTCAAAGCAGCGGAAACGGGCAGTGGTGGCCTGTTTCAGGATGGCCCCTCTCTACAACCTGCCCAGGCAAGTATTCTGTCCTTTTCTTCTGGCATGGGAGCCATTCTTCTGGCATGGGAGCCATTCTTCTGGCATAGGAGCCAGTGATGGGAATTAAGGTATCCTTCCACAATTGTGCTGTCTTCTGGCACGGACACTCATGATCCAAGGGGTAGAAATTGGAGTCCTCCATCCATGGCACCATTACAATCTGCATATAGTATAATGGCCTACTAAGGGAATCCAGGTAAGCAGAAAAGCTGAAAACAGATGTGTTTCCCTAGGGCCCCATGCCTGCCTTAGCTCACCATTTTACACCTTAAAGTCAGCCCAGTGAGCATATGGAAGCTCTTAGTTTTCCTAAGATGGGGTTCTTTGTGAGGTTGTAAAGGAACACTGGAAAAAGAACTCTTTCTTAAATGGTTTACCCCAAATTCAATCAACAGATCAAACAGTATTTCTCTGCTGAGGTACTTGGATGGCCCCCCAGTTACTGTGTTTCCTCAGCAGGTACAGAAATGTAACTCGAGAATCCTTGAGGACAGTGTATTTACCTTCAAGATGAAGAAAGGGCACTGACTAAAGATGTCCCAAGAGGCCAGGCACGTTGCCTTATCTGTGTGGTTAGTCTATACTCTGCAGTCAGAAATATGCAAAGGCTCTTCTGGAATGTGATGTATCAACATAGAGCAGAGTATCCATGCAAATTGGGCAAACACTGTCCACTGAGACTTGACTCATTGTCATGGGTGATGTAGCAACACTCCCATCCTCAGAAGGATTGCAGAGTCCACAGGGTCAAGCCTGTGATCAGTAAACAAAGCTGCAAATTGAATAAAAGCCTCTGCTTCATCAATTTGCAGATCAATATGAACCATCTTCACCTGGTCAGGAAAAATAAACTAAGAAAAGGTATTTTCTGAATCCCATGTAAATAAATGTTTCCTTGGAATACGAGATAAAATTCTCTTCCTATGCTTGACAGTTGCTTTCATCAGGTTGTGCTTCCTGGCCATCGTCTGTCCAGAGTGCCCTTTCACCCTATCCTGAGCCAGTTGGCCAACTGAGCTTTCACATTAGGGTCTCTGAAGATAGTGAAGAATCATGATACTAACCTGCTCCTATAGGTCTCTTGAGAGAACAGACTAGTGTCTTTGGAAGAGAATGAGGTGCCACAAAATCAAGTAGAACTCATGAATAAAAGGCAGAAAAATTCAAATAGTCATGGCTATGAAGGCCACTGATGTCCCGGCCACAAAGTGAAATTCATAGCCTAGGAGAGAAAGCAAAAATGCACGGGATTTTTGTCTGTTTCCTAGAAGTGGTAAAACATCAAAAGGCATTCACTTTCCTCTCTGGCAGAGATTCGGGCCTAATGTGCTAATTGGACATCCGGAAGGCTTAGTCCTAAGCACGTCTCCAGGGCCAGGAAGGCAAAAATTACATCTCATGAAACAAGCATTATTTTCTAAATCTACTGAAAATATTAGAACCATCCTCTCATATATTGGTTGCTCCTTCGGCAGTTATGTCCCTGGATGGGCAACAGTAAATCGAGGGACTCACTATGTCTTTGATGAAATGTGGCCAGTCTCGCCCCTAACCCATGCCTGGATCTCTCCCTAGCATGGAGGAGCATAGGTAGATTGTATAATAAAAACTAAGAAGCTGATGGTGAAGATCACTCCCTTCTCCACTTCATCATGATCTAAACTGCATCGAGTCCTCCATATTAAAGGGCTAAAGGGATTTATTTTATTATGTGCAAACTGTTTCTCTAATGTTAGTTTTTAAAAGACAACCTGTGTGCTTTTCTCCAGACACAAAATTAACAATTTCTTCCTGAGCACCTTTCAACGGGTTTGGCTGGAAAAGGTTAATGAAAAAACTCAGTATGACAGGCTTATACCCATTTTAATGGTAATGTAACCTGTGGAGAGATCTGCTCATTTTCTGCACATTCCTCTCTTGACCGTGATTTAACATTCCCATAAAAACCCAAATTTGTACAATTTTTTGAAAGAACTCTGATTGGTCAGAATTTGAAGAAAGGTGGCAAGGGTTATGTTCTACTGGAAACCAAGCCAGGTCTGGATGACTCTGGGCTTGACCCGCATCTTACTTTTCTCTCCTTCCCTCGTCACCACTGTCCTCACATTTGGTATCAGCTAACTGCTATTCAGTGCGAATAGCATCGGTGAGTCCTGGCTTACAGAGAGTGAGTGGCTCTTGAGAGTTAAGTCAGTGTTCCCAGGTGCCAGGGCCACTGCCGAAATCCATGAGGCACACACAAGTTATGCTGTAAGCACAGCATGCCTGAGTCTTGCCTTCCTAAGTAAAAGCTGGAGTGCCTTGGAGGTGGAGTTCTTGGAGACCCTCTAAAGGACTCACGCATTGCTGCTTTCAGTAGATCTGGGACTAAACCACTCACCGTCAGCATGACTTAGATGGGATTACCTGGGCAGATGATCGGCCAAAAGCGATAACCACATTGCCATATTAAGCAAATCCTTCAGGACTGTTTCTTGGCCCAGTGAATTCTTTCTCATTGGAGGAGAAATGCAATAAAGACCCCTTGTGATCAGGGTAAGATTACAGTTACCACCTGGTCTCCCAGTAGCCATTGTTAGTTCATTCAGAAGGTGTTCTAGACATTCGCAAACTGGCATGTAAGAGGGTTCTGGTTTGTTCGAAACAAATGCTTCTGGTGTACCGCTGGCTACTCTGACCAATCAGAGGACAAGAATTGTACAAAAGTCTGTCCTGCTTACTAACCGTTAACCTCCCAGACTAAAACAAGGTGTCCCACGGATCCCTCTTGACCTCACTCTCAACCCTTCCGCTCAGGCACCGCTCCATTAACCTCTTCCTCCATGGCTATCAGAGATTTTGGATAGAAACAGAGGAGTATTCCTTTGAAGAGAAACTAGTACAGGATTTGGCTGTAAGTACTGACTCAGCTGGAAGCAGATGTGGGTGTGAATGAATCTCACTTTTGTATTCGTGTGTGTGTGTGTGTGTTCTAACAGTTAAACATTCACAAAGAATCAGGCGTATCAATTTGGAAAGAACTAACTGTATAAGTTACCAGAGGAGGCCCTGCTAATGGCCGTAAGAGCCAGAGGATGAATTTCACTTGGAGGTGCTA
Organism: Callorhinus ursinus; assembly: GCF_003265705.2. NCBI lineage: Eukaryota > Metazoa > Chordata > Mammalia > Carnivora > Otariidae > Callorhinus > Callorhinus ursinus. The sequence goes on along the minus strand of NW_027397087.1, from coordinate 981,827 downwards.
GTACTGTTATCATCCTCATCATCATTATTAACAACTGATATTTCTTAGGATGCACAGCCATGCGATGGAAAGTCCATGCTAAGTTAAGTTTTGAGCACCATCGGTTGCAGGAGGCCCCCCCCCACCGCACCCAAGGCTCTGCATTTCTGGTCAGCAGCTCTGCTTTAGGGAAGCCACATCTGAACCCCCTTCCTGCATCTCACGTTTCTGTATCTGGCCCTTCAGAAAATTTGCTATGCCCTGTCTCTAACAGACTTCATGCTCTAAAATAACTTAAAACAACACGCAAGGGGGAAAAGCTTATTGCAGAAGCACCACAGAGCCTCATCATGGTAGAGACAGAAAATAAACCCTCCCCTCCGTTGGCCAGGCCATGGTTCTTTTTTGTTGTTCTTGTTTTTTCTTTTTTTTTTTTTTAAGTCCTTCTCCTTATTTTTCCCATTTATTTTTTCTCATATCCCTTACTCTTTCTGTTAATCTTGCTCTGTGTGTCTCGTACTCGGTCTTTCTCCTGTTTCTTTCTCTTTCCTTATCTCCCTCTGTTTCTTTTCCTTCTCCCTGCTTTTTAACTTTTATTTTTTCCCTCTTTTTTGCTTTCAATCCTTTCTCTCCCTTTTTCCTCCCATTTGTCTTCATGCCCTTTGTCCTCTCCCTAAGTCCCATCAGTGAGAATGACAGTTCTTGGTGTTCCCAGTTCCTTGATAAGTGCGAAGTTGACAACGAGCGTCACTTTGGCCCTCCACTTCTGAACCGTTCACACAGCCTGTGGAGTTGTCCCCAATGTACTGAATATCATACACCCTGCACGCTCTGCCACTACCTGAAACTCACTTTTACCTCCTGCACCGGACGCTATTTCCTTTTCTGTAAAAGGAGATTGAGAAAAGACTTAGTAAGAGGAGAAACTGCAAGGCTTGCAGCTCCAGGATGGCATCTCTCAGGAACAAAAGGATTTTTAGAATCAGCAGTGGAGTTAGGAAAGAAATGGTTAGCTGGGTTGAGTCTAGGTTAGTATCAGACCCCAAATGGCCCCAGTGCTTTATAACCCTTGTCCCACCCACATTTCCAGCCCAGCTCTCCAAGAGAAATTTCAGGTGTTGGCTGAGAGATCCAGCCTCTCAGGGGACTGTCCAGAACTTCCCTCCTGAACTCGGGTGCCCAGGACTTGCATGAGAGTTCTGCTGATGGGGAGGTGGGGGGGGGTGGTGTCTGCAGCTCCTCCCCTGTGGTCAGGCTTTTGCTTTTCCTTTCATCTCGTTTGAACCTAAAATTGCAATGTTTCTTTGATTGGCTGAAAAAAATACGTATTTATGTCCCAAACCTTGCATCCTTGGGGCTTCTTGTCCTGAAATAAACATGACATAGCAGTTCTCTTTGTGCTTTTGTCGGATGCACTCTGTGCTTTGCGCTCTACCTTCTCTTTGTTCGTATGCATTTGCGTGGCGTGTGCTGAAATCCTTGCCTAAAACCTGTCTGCATTGGTTTGTGTAGAAATCCCCCAAGGTGGAAGAGGAGGAGGAAGAGGAGACAGAAAAGCAACCAGACCCACTTCATCAGATCATTCTCCATTTTAGCCGCAATGCTCTCACAGAGAGGAGGTCAGCCCCCAAGAGCTCCCTGTTTCTCCCAGGCACGGTTCTGCCAGCCCCACAGCTTTGTCTCACAGATGGCAGTGCCCGGAAAGGGGATGCCAGATTTGAGCAGTCCTCCTCATGTTGGCCGAGAAACATCTAGGCAAACTATATACGCCACAGCCCTCTTGTCATAATGTCAGACGTGGAGGCTGAAGATTAGCCTGCAACGGTAGCCTTCCTCCCTGAATTCCATCAGCCAATGCTGATTCAGATTTTCGGAGTGGTTTCTAGGAATCCGGGTGGGGGAAGGGGTTTTCAAATTAATTCACTAGTACTTATAACTTAAGATCTCTGTGGCTCTTAGTTTTTTCTGCTGGGTCCAAAAAGTAGCCTGCTAAATATTTCCTCCATTCTTTCCAGCAAATTGGAAGACGACCCCTTGTACACGTCCTATTCCAGCATGATGGCTAAGGTACACCTGCGTTTCTGCCCATTGTCTCAGTCTGTCTGTCTTCCCTTTTACCTCTGCGGACACACGGAAACTGTCATTTTGAACAGCAGGCTGTAGGACTTGGTTATGACCTGGGCTGCAGGCACTGCACAGTTCATATACCACAGGGGTGACATTAGCAAACCATCCCACCGTCCTTGTAAGGAAATCCTGAAGCTTTCCAGAAACAGTGGGTGCCAGTGGCTCGTTCACCTGGCAGCTCCAGGCCAGCTACGTGGAGTTCAGGCTTACAGATTATCCTTACGTTTCCAGTCCACGTTGAGAACACACCCAAAAATTCAAACATATCTGTAGGTGAAGGAAGTTCAGTACGTTTGGAAATAGGCTTTAGAAACTGGAACGAGATCCTAGTGCTCTGGCAGAGGCGAGTGATCTTATTCCTGTGTCACGTAGAGGGACAGTGGGCTCTGGAATGCTGAGTGGTAAGGGAACTCCTCTTTCTCAACTGGGAAACCTTCACGTTTGGCAGAAAGAGGGATATGTGGGGGGACGGGAGCACCTGTTCCTTTACTTGCTGCGCCACAGGGTCACAATGGGATGGGGCACCTTAGGATTCACATCCTGGGTATCTCCAGTCTTCTTGTCGAGCCCCTGGCTCTTGTGTAGAAAGGGACAGCTCCCTGCACTCCCGGCTTCATGTACACCAGAACTTTACTAGGTAGAAGAGTTCAGGTCTGTGGTTAAACCAGATAGGTCCCTGTTGACTGCGTGAGCTCAGTGTTCCCATTTCTCATTTCTGAACCCCTTGGTAACTGCAAAGAAGACATTTTGAGTAGACTGTTGCCCTGCAGTGGTCAAAATGTTCTTGGTTTTACCAAGTGCTGAAGTCCTGAGGGGCCTGTGAGTTACATCCCGTCCCCTGCCCTTGCTCGGGAGAATAGTCTCGTTTGTTAGACTCACCTTTCTTTGTCTCCTCCTTTGCCTGCTCCATGGAATCCAGAGTTGTCAGAGTGGGGAGGACGAAGAAGAGGAGGAAGACAAGGAGAAAACATTTGAAGTAAGTTTTTATGACGATTGAAGACAGGGCCATATGCCAAAGACAAAACTAACTGGCAGTTCTTCAGAGGCAGATGCTGACATGAACCATGTGCCTCACCCACCACATGTATCTGGTGGCAAATACACAAGTCTGCGTGCATGAGGCACACCCATTAGCCATGATTCTCTTGTCGGTCTTCCAGCCTAATGAGAGGTCACAGGCAGCCAGTCCGTCAGCAAACCCCCCTCACAGGTTAGGTCTTCTGGGAAATTTTGCACTCCTACCCAATAATGGTAGTAACAGAGGGCAGAGAAGGACAAATTCAAAGATCCAAAAATGAAAACTCAAAGCAGTGGAGACACTGGGACCGTTTTTGTACCACTCTTCTGTAAATGTCATTTTTTTTTTAAGATTTTATTTATTTATTTGACAGAGAGATAGCGAGAGAGGGAACACAAGCAGGGGGAGTGGGAGAGGGAGAAGCAGGCTTCCCGCTGAGCAGGGAGCCTGATGCGGGGCTTGATCCCAGGACCCTGGGATAATGACCTGAGCTGAAGGCAGTCGCTTAACCCACTGAGCCACCCAGGAGCCCCTGTAAATGTCATTAATAGCAATTTTGATTTTGAGGCAGTGCGGGACATGGACTATCCCGAGATAAAACCGATTAATTCATTGGTACTCTCTTTATAGACAAAGTATGTAAAAGTAAAAGTAAATTAATACAATTACGGTTCTGGAAGACCTTGGCAGTCTAGTATTCCATATCCAGTAGAGTCTCTGTTAACGGTGATCTGAACATTCTAGATAAATGGGTGTTTTCTATATTCAGGCAGATAGGCTTCAGTTGACCCTTCAGCAGGCTTCCCTGTATGATGAAACATTGAAAACGAACACATTTTAACCTGGAGTCACTTCCTAGAATGAGACTTTTACAGGGGAATGGGCTATGTTTCCTACCAGTGTAAAAGTAGAAAAGTCAGCATCAAACTATGAGTGAATTGTGGGTGGAGAGTTTTGGAAAGCTGACGTAGTGTCTGGAAATCAACTTCAGAAGTCTTCTTTATCCGAAATTATGTGTGCAAGTAAAGATTCTCTTGGTTTACCTTAGGATTGCAAATGGCCTGAGGATAAACAAATCTTTCCCTGCTTTTTTATTTTTTTCCAGGAGAAAGAAATGGAAAAGCAGAAAACCCTCTACCAACAAGCGCGGCTGCATGAGCGTGGAGCTGCAGAGATGGTCCTTCAGATGATAAGCGCCAGCAAAGGTGATTCTGTGATTTTGTGGGTAGGCCCCAGTCGTTCCCACAGAGACAGCATGCTGTGACATGAAGTCATTATTAGAGTCCTGATAAAGCCCCATAGATGTGATTTACCCTCTGTTTCCTTGGTGATTCAATCAAATCTTCACCATGGCAGGTGAGATGAGCCTCATGGTGGTTGAGACTCTGAAGCTGGGGATCGCCATTCTGAATGGGGGCAACGCTGGTGTACAACAGGTATGGGGGACCCCTGCTGCGTCGTGCAGACTTCTCAGGGTATGCCCATTGGACAGCTGTCACACTCTGGGGAAGAGGTGTTGGCTCTGCTGCAGAGGGGGCCACCCAGAATCACCCTTGCTCGTGTTTGTCCTTAGTGGCTAATTATATCAGTAGCCAGGAACACAGATAAAACCAGAGCCGGGAGTTTATAGACAAATGTGTACTCGACAAAGAGGATTTACCCGGGGTTCAAAGCGAAAAACATTTAGTTTTTTCATCATTAGATGATTTTTTGCATGGAGAGGCTCTAAGGGAAGTTTTCTAAGCCTTAGGTTTGTATTTTAATAGTTTTACGTATTAGCTGTCTTAACCGTGAGCAAGGAGCCCAATCGGTTAAGTGGAGTTCATAGCCCTAAACACTTGTTGTCTGTTCATACTCTGGTTTCTCTTCAGATCGTATAAATCTTTCGCCTTTTACTTGTTGTCTGTTCATTCGTTTGTTCATTCAGTCACAGTGTTGTGATTGCTGACTATGCACTAAGGTCAGGCTGTGTTCTGGGATGGAGGGTGTAGCAGTAAATAATGCAGCTAAACATTGAATGCCACCATGCATTCAACGAGATAACACAGAGAAATATAGTGTGGAGCTCCTGGCACATGGAATCCATTCAACAGTCTGAACCGAAACTAGCTGCAGGAGACAGGAATATTCTGGTGTCTCCAGGGCACTCCAGGCTCTGGCTGAAAGCCTCTGTGTGCACAGGAAAGTGACATTTCAAAGACTCTTGGCATTTGTGAGGGTTATATAGCACAGGGCCCGTGAGAATTTCTAAATTTATAACCACCACTATTACATATATTTTGCCCCAGCCTTTAATTCATCCCAAACAAATTTGTCACAAAAAAAACTACCATTTTCTAAAACACCCTTCACTTTCTGTTCTCTTTGATCACCACCCCATCAGTTGATTGTCTTGCAGGACCTTTTAAAAAAAAAAAACAAAAACAAAAACATTTTTATGATGTCAAAGTTCCTGCCTTCCTAGTAACAGAAAACAGAGGAAACAAAGTCTGATTGTGAAAGATACTGAGCTCTCAAATTAGCCTTATTACTGGCTAAGCTCCCTTGCTCCAGTGCACCAAATTCAGCTCATTAGTTTTTCAGATTATACTTCAGCAACATTTTACTAGATCACAGTCCTGGTGCTTGTTCCTAAATGGGAGAGGCTTCAAACAGTAAATCTATGAATGTCAATGATCTACTGTACTGCTCTTAGCAGAAATACCAGTGGACCTTTATAAAATGTCCAAAATTACTTAAATAAAATAAAATGTCCACACAAAGAGATTCTGGTTCCATAGGAAGAGGGTGGGTGGGACTCAGGCACATGGAATGTTTAAATCCACAGGTGGCTCTTATGCTTACCCAACTTTACAAACCAACACCCTGAATATGACTCCATGTGACTGGGACATGACATTTCTCCACTGCAGTTGGGAGGGTCAGTACTTGTGGCATAATTTACATCGCTTTTCCTTTTAAAATATGTCTCTCTTGTAGAAAATGCTAGATTACCTAAAGGAGAAAAAGGATGCTGGATTCTTTCAAAGCCTTTCTGGTCTTATGCAGTCTTGCAGGTAAATACAGGAAAATCACCTATAGCATTTCTTTTCTATTCAGAAGAAAGAGGAATTGGGTAGGGATGGGACCACAAAATAAACTAGCTTATCATGGAATTGTTGAGGAAGGACTCGCCTGCTTTAGAAAGCTAAGAAGGTGGGTATTGTTCCTCCAGCCTTCAGGATTATATTCAGATACCATACAGAAGGGGCAATGTAATCTCCATTAGAGAGACAGACACAGATACACACACCTGGTTTGTTTTTTTTTTTAATCACCTTTACCTCCTTTTTTTAGTATGTCGTTTTCCTCAGAGCTGAGTGTTTCTCCTAACATATATGCTCATAAAAGTCAAACCAGAAAAGAATGGAAAAGAGGAGGAATACCTCAGTATGACTCAAGGCTATGTTTTCGTTACACCCATTAGGCCCTCTGTTAATCTTCATCCTTAACAGTTCTTTGAGCCTGAATAAGTATTTGGTGGGTACATATTTTGACACATCCACTTCAACAGAGGTACATCCTAATATAGGAACATTTTGCCATAGCCTAAAAAAACAAAGCATTAAACTTTCCACTTTTATTATCATGTGTATAAGCCTCCCCTCATGACTGACCCCCTGACAAATGAATAGTACGTAGCCAAAAGTCATAAGGTTACCATGCCTACTCATTTTGGAAACAAGCCAGCCGTCATTACTAAGTGTCAGCTTATTCTCTAAGATTCATATGTATTTTGAATAGTCTGTAACTCGTTCTGAAAGAAATCAGTTATAATTATCTAGCTCATTTGCATCTAATTAATATTCTTAAAAATAGAGCATTAGGTTTTCCACTTAAAAATTTGCAGGATGGACATACTTTCCCTGGTGGACTTCATAATTTTGCTAACATTGTTTGATGGAGTAAATATTGTATGTACCCTGGGGTGATAGGGAACATATTTGAGCTGCAGTACAATCCCTTTCTCTGAGCTCCATTTTTTCCCCACCAACAACCAACTCGTTTATTACCTCTCTCAGGAAAAGATAATGTAATATTGCCAGGCCTGACTCACTGAAGATAAAACAGTACATGTGGACGCAGAATGGCAAAACTCGAGACAGTTCGGTTCCATATTGCACATGACATTCTCAATTAAATATTTAAGTGTTCTCTTAGTAGTCTGTAATACTTCATATTATTAAACTCACTTGTAGTTATGGCTTAGAGGGACAGGTGACATACCTTTAGAGAGAGACCAGTGAGTACCAACAGAAGTTTTAAGATATTTTCATGATTTTTGTTGATTATAAAAGTAATACATATTGGTAAAATATTGAAACAGTAGAGAAATTAAAACATTTGAAATGGGTGTTTTGGAATGGAGTAAGGGTCAGAAACATCTGTTCCCCCAGATAGTCTCCTGAATCAGAACTCCTTTGAAGCACCTTTGTCCAAAGGTCCTACTTCCCTGCTCTCTTCTCTTGACAGCAAAGCTAAAATAGAAGGATGGTTTGTGTGTTATTGAGAAGAACCTTTCTACAGCAGGATCTGGGAAAAACCAACTATATGGCAATAGGACTTTTCACTATTTTCTCTTTAAAATTCATCTAAATTGCAGAAGATATGTGGCTCCCTAAAAGGGGAAAAGAAATGCTGGTTTTTTTCCCTGACATCTTTCCAATCCAATGGTCATTTCCTTTGCCCAGTGGTAAAGGAAAGGCGAAGTTTTACAGAATTTTAATGGATTCAGCCATAGCTGCCCTAACAGCTATATTTTTGTGAGACCTCATGTTATGGTCTATAAAGCCTTTCAGATTGGGGAGAGAGCTAGAGTCTGTTAGAGAAATAGAATGAGCCCCAATGTATATGATTATACATTGTCCTCCTTATCAAGCTCTGTCATTGTATTAGGGGTTGCTGGCTAAGTAGGATTTGGTGGCGGCTGTGATTGGGAAGTTCAGAGAAAGTGGGGACAAAAAAAAAAAAAAGGCTAGCTTGTTACAGGTTCTGGGACAGCATTGCCTCCAGAAAGCTTAACCTCAACTACTCTTGGCTTCTGAATAATACAAGAATTCTAAAAGGGTATGGCCCTTTGAACTCTGAACTCTGTAGCCCTTTCCATCAGTATTCATCCTGAGCACTAAAACCACAGTTCCTTGTGATTCGTGGAGAAAATAGATAAATGTGGGAGGTGAACATTAATTAGTAAAGTTTAAAGTAAACTTTCTTTTGAGAAATCATAGAAACAGATTATTCCTTCTTTATTTGGGAAACCTTTCTAAATCTTCATGCATCAAAAAGGACTCAGACTTGGGGCGCCTGGGTGGCTCAGTCGTTAAGCATCTGCCTTCAGCTCAGGTCATGATCCCGGGGTCCTGGGATCAAGCCCCGAATAGGGCTCCCTGCTCGGTGGGAAGCCTGCTTCTCCCTCTCCCGCTCCCCCTGCTTGTGTTCCCTTTCTCGCTGTCTCTCTCTGTCAAATAAATAAATGAATGAATGAATGAATGAATGAAAGGACTCAGACTGGACAAACAAGGACAGTCATTCTAAGTTCTTCTGACCCCTGGCCGTGCATGCCTGTGAGCTATAGGCGTCCTTGGACAACACTCTTGATGCAAACCCAGGAACTGCTAGACTTTCAACCACATTGTACTGTGTAGACCATTTATGATAACACAAGAACAAGATATTCTTAGTCAATAGGTACACTGACATCAGAAATCCAGTTTCCCAGTGTGCATAGCCCTGAACCTTGTTTTCTCTCGTCTCTTACAAGTGTCCTTGATTTGAATGCATTTGAAAGGCAGAATAAAGCTGAAGGCCTGGGGATGGTTACTGAGGAAGGAACACGTAAGTAACTAATAAATGTGAAGGCCGTTCTCTTCCTGATTACCATAATTAACTATTTCTGGTTAGAGCCCCTGCTCAGTGCTTCTTAATCTGCAAGGACTTGCTCAATTTCAGCAAAATCTTCCCATCATAGCTTTGATAAAGGCTGGATGTGTTCACAGAGCCAGCCTTAACTAAACAGTTTATCATGGTGTTTATGATTTTTCTTACTTTGCATTCTTCTGTTTTTTTCTTATCACCAGTCATTGTTCGTGAGCGTGGTAAGTTTGAGTTTCTGGCCCCAGTTGTCTACCATGTGTGTGAGTCCTAAGGGACCTTATTTAATTGCTGCAGTGCAGATACATTTTTGGGCTTGATAGTGTTGCATGTGAAGCTTAACTGAGCATTTTGATGCTTAATTAAAGAAGTGTCTTCCATCTGTAAAGCATGGGTTCTGGACCCTGGGCCATTACTGCCGTTAGCCTAGCTGTTTTCCTTACAAATGCATCCCAGGGCTCACTGTTTTATCTTGGTTGGTCATTGTGTTCTGTAGCCTCGGTTCCAGGTTAATCGGGATTTACCCCCTTCATTCATTTTTTTTTAATTTTATTGTGTTATGTTAATCACCATACATTACATCATTAGTTTTTGATGCAGTGTCCCATGATTCATTGTTTGTGTATAACACCCAGTGCTCCATTCAATACGTGCCCTCCTTAATACCCATCACCAGGCTAACCCACCCCCCAATCCTTCCCCCTTCATTTAAAGTTCCCTTTCCAAACTGTTCTGACGCAGGCCCTTTGTCATTTTTGCAGTCGCTTGCTTTGGAAAGTGTTCTGGGTTGAGAAGCCAAACAAATGCTCACCAGTATTCTGTTTTCAAGGTGAAAAAGTACTCCAGAATGACGAGTTTACACGAGATCTCTTTCGATTCCTGCAGTTACTTTGTGAAGGACATAACAGTGGTAAGTGGAGCAGATTGATTTGTCAAAGGAAAACAACATTCAGGTGCCAAATTATGATTCCGCTCCGGATGCCACATTTCATACAACCAGCTGCTGACTCAAGGACAACAGTTAATCCATTCCTCAATTAAAAAAAAAACTCAATGGAAAACCAACTTGAACTTCAGGGCTGATGTTATTTAGTGCCACCCAGGCTGAGTGGCTTCCAGAATCTTCAGATGGTACATCTAAACACCCGCCCCTTTCCGTCAAGCCCCTTGGAGCTCATTAAGTCCACTTTCTGGTCTCACCAGGATGGGAGGGCTCAGGGCAGAACTCTGTCCTGCAGGACCCACCAGGACCCAAAACAGGGTGCTCTTGTAAGGCTTTTCACACAGTATGTCTCTTCTGAGTTTAGCCAAGAGGGCTTGCCCAGCTTCCTCAGCATGATGAGAGCAGGCTCTGACCCAGCCCTGGTGTTTTTAGACTTTCAGAACTTCCTGCGGACTCAGATGGGCAATACCACCACCATAAATGTCATCATCAGTACTGTGGACTACCTCCTACGTCTGCAGGTCAGTGGGTCTTGGACAGTGGCATGGCTCACACGCATTTCCAGAAGCTAAAGACAGTTACATTGGATCAGGGAAGGTCCAGGGTTCAGTCAAGCCCCAATAAGAATGGTGTTATAGTCTGTGTCCACACACTTATGGGAAATCAAATGCCTAAAAATGTGTATTTGAAGCCTGAAATAGGGGGAGTGGTTAAATATCCAATCATCTAGTATAAAATGCCTATTTACCTCAGTTTTGCCAGTGAAAACCTCACCACGGAGCCCAAGAGCTGCAATACCTGAATGAAAACAGAGTTTCACTGGGAAAAAGAAGTACAGAAGGTGGTGAGAATAGGATGAGTGCACAAGTTCTTAGTTCTTTAGAAGTCACTCAGGTTAACTATTTGAAGGAAAATCCAAATAATCTCAGGAAAATCTACACAAACATAAAAAGATTCTCTCCTCTCTCTGCTAAGTCTTCCTCCTGGTTCTGCCACTTACCAGTTGTAACTGGAGCAATCTGTTTAACCGCCCTGTGTTCCGATGTTCTCATCTGTAGAATGGGTAGCACCTGTCTCAGAGGGGTGGTCGTAAAGATGGAGAGATGTCATATATGCAGCGGGTCAGAAAAACACCTGGCGCTTAACAGCGTTCGCTCTTGTGTTGCTGCTCTTGTGCCAGTTGGTTGGGTGATAATCATTATTACCTTTAATGTATATTTTTCATTGTGAATAAGTTGTCCTACATTGTGGTCACCCGTGTCCAGCTGAACACCATCCTCTCTCCTGTCTGCTCTTTCTTAGAAGAGGATATGCACTTCAGAGATGCTAGGGATTAGGTATCTCTGGGCTTTTTCCTAGGTTTCTGTCATAACGAAGAGGTCATAGCAATGCAGGATTCTCTTGTACTCTTCCTGAACCTTGGGTTTTAGCTTCACTGACGGAAGGTTAAGAAATACTAAACTCTCCTTGTTTGTTCTTAGGAATCAATCAGTGATTTCTACTGGTATTATTCAGGGAAGGACATCATTGATGAATCTGGACAGCACAATTTTTCCAAAGCTCTGGCAGTCACGAAGCAGATTTTCAATTCTCTTACAGAATACATCCAGGTAAGTGCTGCAGAATGCATACTTGAAAACAGAACATTTTTAACGTTCCCATATTCTATATCCCCTGTGGAATATTAGGATGACTGTATGGACTGTGCATCTAGCCCTAGCACAGACAATATGTATCTACAAATAGGAACCAAGTGTAGAAGAGCATTTCAAGAGTACTACTCTCTAGGAGAAGCTACAGTTTATGGTCCTTCACTGTGACCTGTTCATAGCATTGTCACACTCTATTTGCATTTATCTAGTTATATTTTCCTTTCCCTCCTGGTTTGAAAATTTTTGTGGGCGGAAAATTTCTTACCCGATCTAAATTCTTCATTTCTAGCACATGCAGCACATCCTAGCTATTCAGTAAGCATGGGGAGTAGAGTGGAGAAATAATTAATAGAATGAAGGAATAAAGGGATAAATGATGTTATCTTGAGTCTTGAAATTAAGAACTTATAAGATCCTACTAATTTGCCAGAAATTAACTCTATGGAAAAGGTGACTTTAACAACACATAAACTATGTCCAATGGCAGTAGAATCTAGAATGAAATTCCAGTTGAATATTTAGATCTCACAACATCCTTTCCCTGTTTACAACAGTCTCTGGTCATTGCCTACAGTGGTCTAACAACTGTGAAAAGGAATAGAGGATGTACTCAGGCATAATTTGCGCTGAAATCAGTAGCCATATCACAGTCCTCTGGGGTGTAGTATGAGATTTTTTAAAAACCATCTAATGAGTCAACCGGCACACTCCGATCATATTTGTTTATTAAAAGAAACACAAAACTAAGACTATCAGCTTGAAAAGGAAGATTTTAAGAGAGAGATCGATCCTTGTTTTACACAAGGATTGTAAGAACATGGAGAGAGAACCATAGAAACAGGTGACTGATCTGAAGTGTCACAGAATGTGAAATACCTGGGAAGGTCATTGAACAGATCTGACAAGAATTTGATTTGCTCTCTGTGGAAGACATCCTAATCTTCAGAATTTCCCTTGGAGCACTTAACCCAAAAGTAAAAAAAGCTTCTTTTTGGTGAATGTGAGTTTCTTACAACAACTGGTTTTGTTCCAAAAAGAATCTAGAGGCTTCTAGGGGTTAGACATCAAAGGTACATGAACAGTGATTTTTTTTAAAGATTTTTTTTTTTTAATTTGAGAGAGAAAGAGAGCGCACAAGCAGGGGGTTGGGGTAGGGGGAGAGGGAGAAGCAGGCTCCCGGCTGAGTAGGGAGCCTGATGCGGGACTGGACCCCAGGACACCCCTGGGATCATGACCTGAGCCAAAGGCAGATGCTTAACCAACTGAACCACCCAGGTGCCCCTCAAACAGTGATTTTTAAACAAGCTTACATGATTTATGAAAGCAGGCAATACCTCTCATGCTGCCCTCTTCCTTGGGAATTCTGCCAGCCCTTTTCTAGAACTTGAGATGGTATTTGTGTTCTTTTTGGAAATTTACTATTGAAGAGTGATTTGGAGATGAGTTAAAGGGTAGAAACAAAATATAGGGAAAAGTTAAGGATGAAAAATGTAGGCAGAATGTGACAGAAGAATCTAAGGGTATAAAAAATATATAAAATGGTCTTACTGAAGGGGTGGGGAATAAAGTGCTGACCTAAGAAATTTGGGGAATGAATACAGACTGTAAGACCAAAGTCAAAAGGAACTGTACATAAGCACTTTGGTTGCTGAAGCTTTTCCCGTAGGGATACAGGTTAATAATTCTGCAACCATTTCACACATATAATGGAAGTGAGCAGTTACTAAAGGGCAGGAGCCAGGTTTCTCACTGTTGAATGGTTATAGATAAGCAAGAAGAAGCTAGATGACCCATGTGGAAGTGCATTAGAGTTGAATACATCAGTATGCTAAATTCATGTTGGACTTAGTATTGATACAGATACTTAAATATGGAAGCGTTTCTAGATACATTGCGTGCACGTGGGTTAGTATAAAACACACATATCTGCTGCCGTGTCAGCTGAGAGGGCCTTAAAGTAATGACATCACAGTAGCAGCAAGCACAACTAGCACCCAGATTGGGGTTTCTAATACCATTTTCCAGTGAGAGGAACCAGGCTTCTTAGAGAAAGGGCTGGTCCTAGTGCTGGGGCAGGAAATACATAAGATGACCCAGAGAATCCTATAGTGCAAGGAAATGCGGGGGGGTGGGGGGGGCGGGGGGGGCGGAGAGGGAGCACAGGGAAGAGAGAGTGATGGGCCTATGTCCTAGGGACCCAGGCCAACTGAGAGGGCTCCCAGGGGCCAAAACTGGAACAATTTGAGTGACAAAATAGAGTAGTATTGGATTATAACCCAGAGCATAAAATGAATATGTGGAGTCTGTATTAATGTAAATAAATGATTACGTATATAAGAATGAATAGACAAATCTCCCAGGTAGAAGAATTCCAGATGATTTATTTTTTTAAATGTTGATTCAATGTATAAAAATAGGAAAAGTTATTAAGATAGGAAATGAAAACTGGTAATGAAGTCATCCCTCTACAGCTTTCCGAAAAGGTAGAGATGATATTGTACCTAAAGTTTAGGTTAATGATAAGAAAATCCCAAAGGTAGTTGAACATTAGGAATATATTTTTTAAAGATTTTATTTATTCATTTGACAGAGGGAGAGAGGGAGAGAGCAGCAAGCAGAAGGAGAGGGAGAAGCAGGCTTCCCGCTGAGCAGGGAGTCGGATACAGGGTTCGATCCCAGGACCCTGGGATCATGACCCGAGCTGAAGGCAGTTCCTTAACAGACTGAGCCACCCAGGCACCCCTGAACATTAGGAATATTATTCACATTTTTTTACTTGAGTAGATAGCCATGTGACCATAGCATGTTATGCATAGCTTTCCTGAAAACAGTAGGGCCTGCTTTTCAAATTGTGGAAGCCTGGAGTTCCTCGTAACCCCTCTTAGGCCAAGGTGGAGGTGAGAGTGGGCAGGAGTGCATTTCACTCTTAAATAATATTCTTCTTTGTAGTATTTTATTTGAAAAATGCATTCTGAAGCTAAAAGAAAATCTCTGAAAAACCACTGCACCGTGAAATTCCTGGTGGTTTTTCCTAGACATAGGTCCCTATGATGGAGGGCAAAAAGTAATACCCTGGAAAAATAGTGAGCCACAAAATACGTGACTTTTGCAAGGAGCTATCTACTGATAGAAGCAGGTGTCCTGTGCACTGACTAGGGTGAGATTCAGAGCAGCTCATGATGAAATAAGTCTCCGTGAAATAAGGATGTCCTTCTCTCCATAGGGCCCTTGCATTGGGAACCAACAGAGCCTGGCTCACAGCAGGCTGTGGGACGCGGTGGTCGGCTTCCTCCATGTGTTTGCTAACATGCAGATGAAACTCTCTCAGGTACTGTGGCCCTTCCCCGCTGTGTCATTGATGTGAAATGCTGAATCATTCCCCACCCCTTGGTATTCCCCCCTGTGGATGTGGCTGCTTGATCAGATGGCTGGACCAGCCATGCAGATGAGGTCTCACTTTTACACCTGAGAGCTTCACTGGGCGACAGGAACGAATGGCTCCAGGGGTGTCCCAGACAGGCTTTTGCATGGATGCAGCTTCCTTCCTTGTGTCCCACCAACCTACCCTTTACATAATTGCCTCAACACTCGCTTTTTATCATGCCCATCCTTTTCGCTTCCTTGTCACTGTTGTGTCAATTTATGACAATCTACCAGCCCCTTCTGGGTCTGTCAAATGTCTGCATGTCTCTGTAATTCATATATCCTTCCTCTCTCACCTTGGCTTCCCCTTCCTCCCCGTCACTGCCTTTCCTTCTCTCTCCCCATCTCTCTGGCAAGATGAATCAGAATCGCTCCGAGCATTTATTATGAACAAATAAATGGAGTGTATAGAGTTGTCGATCGCCTCTCTCCATGGCAACACATGAGGGAGAACTTCAGAATGTGTTTCAGGCTGATTAGAGCAACATTTGCAGCATTAATTTAAGTAACGCGTACCTAAAATTTTCAAGGCTGTCACATCTGCCTCTCTTGTGGAATGTGCTATTTAACCCTTTCATTTTTCCCCTTTTGACTCTGGCCTTATGGGAGGAGAGAGTTCTTGGGAGTGCCGCTAATTTGGCGGTAATATGTCCATTCCTATGTCAGCCCAGCTGGGCCGGTGCAGTGGAGAGGCTCTGGAGACAGGAGCCTGGCCCTGTTTACCTCTTCGCTGGTGACTTTCAGGAAGTCACTCCCCCCTTCCTGGTTTTTGGGTCCATCGTCTGTGAAATCTTGGGAATTAGAATAGACGATCTGAGATCTCTTCCAGCTCTTCATATTCTTCACCTCTGTGATAGTCCGTGTGTAGCTATGACCCACACCAAAGGGGGGGCAGTCCCTCTGAAAGTTGAGAGACTCGACAAAGAACTGTATTTGTGAGAGACGATCTGTACAAGAGGTGTGGCCCAGAGCACATTTTTAAATATCACCCTCAGATTGCCCACCTCAGATGATCCAAGGGTTTTTTTTCCTTCTGTGACATTGAGTTTAAAACAGAGAGCTAACTTGGTGATGCCCTGTCTGCAAGGCCAAAATGAAAACCAAACAGACTAGTAGCAAAACCATCCAGAGGAATAGTCTCAATTCTGTAACATATTAAGGGACCAGTGGCACTCAGATCACCACCAACTAGAACCAGGATACTCTAACCCAGAAAGAAAGGAGAACCCACTTGGGGATTATAACCTTGACACCTTAAGTGGATTGCAGTAGTATTCCCCAAAAGCTCACCTGATCATTCTCCAGGACAAAAAACAACACGAACTAGTAGAAATACCTAATGGCTCTTTGGTGGATTGGGTTGTTCAGTAGTTTTGGACAACAAGTAGTATGTCTGCCACATTGTACTAATAAAAGGGAAACTGAAGGAGCTCTCTTGGATGAGTCAGGCTGCAGCGAGCCTCCCCGATGCTAGTGGAACAGTGGATGATAAGATGTCCACAGGCACAATGGACATGACCTTCACCTAACCTTTCCAGAGCAGGCTCTTCTTGCTCACTGCCCTAAACTTTGCTGAGGGATCAGATAGCTCAGGGGTATCTCCTGTTTCTGTTCTAGGATTCCAGTCAGATCGAGCTGCTGAAGGAACTCTTGGATCTCCTTCAGGACATGGTGGTGATGCTTCTGTCCCTCCTGGAAGGTTGGGCTGTTTGGTATAACTAGGCATTCACACAACTGTAATTGGTCTGAGCACTAACCGTACTAATCATGCAGATTATCCTTCTGGCAGGTCGTTGATGCCATATGACATTGGTTAGAAAACCAAATTTTCAGAAGCAAAAAATGAGTGAGGGGCACATGGTCTGATGGACAAAGCCTGAAACCAACTCATTTTATGTTAATAGGAAAGCCAGAATGAACTGGGGAAAACCTCCAAGCTTTGCTCTTCCCTAACCTCTCCCTCTCCCCATTGCTTTTCAGTACATCTGGCTGCCAGTGTGTATGCCAGCCATCTAGTTGGGCACCCTACGAGGTCTAAGGGGATGAGAGGGGCACCGCTTATCCCTATGTGTCCCCAGTAATCTGATAACGAAACCACTTCCCAGGCCCCAGTCCAGAAAGAAGGGACTGGCATGGCCACCTCCTTCTTCCCTTTGTTTCTTTCCCCCTTGGCTCCTAGTGGTGTAGTCTTTATGGCTTGCTGCTCCCTCTTAGCCATTTCCAAACCATCACGGTCAGAAAAGAGCCGACTGATTGGGCAGACAAGTTTTCTAAAAATAGCTACCTGACCAGTTACATGATGACTTGGGTTTATTTATATATCTGTATGTCTTTTTGAACCTGCCTCACAGGGAATGTGGTAAATGGAACTATTGGCAAGCAGATGGTTGACACACTGGTAGAGTCATCTACCAATGTAGAAATGATCTTGAAATTCTTTGACATGTTCTTGAAACTTAAAGACCTAACCAGCTCAGACACCTTCAAAGAATATGACCCAGATGGTAAAGGGATTATCTCCAAAAAAGAGTTCCAGAAGGCCATGGAAGGGCAAAAACAGTACACACAGTCAGAGATTGACTTTCTCCTTTCATGCGCAGAAGCTGATGAGAATGATATGTTTAATTACATTGATTTTGTAAACCGGTTCCATGAGCCAGCCAAGGACATAGGGTTTAATGTGGCAGTGTTACTGACAAATCTCTCCGAACATATGCCAAATGATTCTCGCCTTAAGTGTCTGTTGGACCCAGCAGAAAGCGTACTAAATTACTTCGAACCCTACCTGGGACGCATTGAGATCATGGGTGGGGCCAAGAAAATTGAGCGCGTTTATTTCGAAATCAGTGAATCCAGTCGAACTCAATGGGAGAAGCCCCAAGTGAAGGAATCGAAGCGGCAGTTCATTTTTGATGTGGTCAATGAAGGTGGAGAGCAAGAAAAGATGGAACTGTTTGTGAATTTCTGTGAGGATACCATCTTTGAAATGCAGTTAGCCTCTCAGATCTCCGAATCTGACTCGGCGGACAGGCCCGACGAGGAGGAGGAAGAAGATGAAGATTCATCTTATATGTTAGAACTTGAGGGTGAAGAGGAGGATGCCAAGTCTTTTGAGTCTGCCTCTGCATTTGCCATGGCCTGTGCCTCAGTGAAGAGGAATGTCGCCAACTTTCTGAAGAAGGCAACCTTGAAGAACCTCAGGAAGCAGTACAGGAAGGTGAAAAAGATGACTGTGAAGGAGCTAGTGAAGGTGTTCTTCTCTTTCTTCTGGATGTTGTTTGTGGGGCTCTTCCAGTTGTTCTTCACCATATTGGGAGGAATCTTTCAGATCCTCTGGAACACAGTGTTTGGAGGGGGCCTAGTGGAAGGGGCAAAGAACATCAGAGTGACCAAGATCCTGGGTGACATGCCTGACCCAACCCAGTTTGGTATCCATGATGATGCTCTGGATGCCGAGCGGGCAGAGGTGACTGAGCCAGGTGTGCCACCTGAACTAATTCACTTCGTGAAAGGTGACAAGGGAGATGCAGATATTATGTCCGATCTCTTTGGATTCCGCCCAAAGAAGGAAGGCGGCTTAAAGCATGGGCCCGAAGGGGGTTTGGGTGACCTCTCTGAGATTATTGGCGAGGATGAACCCCCTACACTAGAGAGTACCGTCCAGAAGAAAAGGAAAGCACAGGTAAGCACAAGTTGTTTCTGTCATCTCTTCTTTATGCCCGGAAATGGACTTGCTCTCAGTTCTGACACCAGTTCCTAGGCACCAACATCGTGTTAGATGCCAGCCCTTCTGTACCCTGATCTTGCAATTCTCTGCCATGTCTAGGAAAAGCAAGACCCAGAGGGTTGTCTCAGGGTCTAGTTGCTGAGTGGTCTTCAGTGTACATTGTGGAGGCCAAACCTGATGGTCTTCCACGACTTTATTAGAAGGTTAGTCCTCATGGTGCACAGGTTCAATGAGTGAACAGAAAGCATAGAACACCAGGGAGAGGTTTCCTTCACTATCCAAATGAGAGTGTTCCTATAAAAACCTGTCATAAGCTGAAATGTCATAAAGCAAAGAAGCATTTATCGTTTCATAAAGGTAAAAATCCTTTTTTGATTTCTTGCAGTTAGCATAGGCAAGTCCTAATGGGGGTCTTTCATAAAAGTGAAGTGGCATAAAGCATACTTTCAGATAGTGGGAGAAACCTAGGGAGCATAAGGGGAGACCTTTCTTTTGAGATGGTACTTCTGCAGTGTCCCAGATGGTCCAAATGATATCCTTTAGCCCAACATCATGCTTGAAGTATTTTCATTCTTGAGATGCACCTACTATCCAGTGTGGACTTTGAGTCAGTTGACTAGATTAAGGGAATAACAGTCATCCAGAGCCCCTTGGTCATGGAAAGTTCTGGGTGTTCCCCTCTATGGCAGCCTCCAACTCACAGCATCATTTTAGCATCAAAGAGAGACTTGTAAAGACATCAGAGGCCAAAGACAAATTTTATTCATTCATTTCATTAATATTTATTGAATAGTTAATATGTACTTCCCACTGTTTTGGGCTCTGAGAAGACAGCGGTGAGTGAGAAGTGCATTGTCCCTATAATTTAGTGGAAGAAAAATAGACATTGTGGAAGTCAGTACAAGCATGAAGAATGTTAGGAAGGAAGAAGGCCAGATAAAAGAAAATGTATAGGAGAGAACTCTCCTCTAATTTTGGAGAGTCTGGGATGGAAGCGTCAGAACCATAGGACTTCATGCAATATGAATTTATTTACTCTGTTTTGCTCTCCGATGTAGCCCCAGGTCCCAGACAGACTTTGATACATAATAGGGACTCATTCAAGGCCTGTTACATACCAGGCTGTGTTCATAGGATCCATGGGAATACATTGGTTAACAAGAGACAACACTTTTGCTTTAATAGATCTTAACTTCTAGTGGAAGAAGACAACAAATCAATAAGATAATTACCATTTGTGACACGTGCTGAAAGAAATGAACAAGGCCACGTGTTACAAAGTGAATATGGGCCCTACTATGAATGGGATGGTTAAGGAGACTTCCGAAAAGGTGCCACATGAACCAAGTCCTGAAGGATGGCAGGCCCAGGAAAGACCAGGGCAGTCATGCTCCAGGGAGAGGAGTGGCTTGTGCAAATGTCATGGTGCAGGGAAGGATTTGGAATGTGCCAGGAAAGAAAATGAGGTCTGGCTGTTTAGGTGTAGGAAGTAGCAAGTCAAGTGGTATAAATAAGACAAGGATGGAGAAAAAGGCCATGATCACATAGGCCTTATAGGCCTCCCTGAGGAGCTTGAATTTTATTCTAAGTGTAATGATCATCAGTCAGAGGGACTGGGGCAGTAGTTAAGAGGATTGAAGACAAGGCAGGAATTCTGTCTGGTGGAAGCAGCTTGTGGGTTGGACCTGGTGTGATCTGTGTCCCATCCTTCCCTGACCCCGTGGGACAGTACGACCAAAGTCGTGGGGTCCTCGCACAAGTTTTTTCTGGGTATTGAATAATAGCAAGACGACTGAGTTTTTAAATTTGCAGTCTTTGCGTTGGTATTTCTCCAGAGTGGCTTACACTTGCATCCTGTGATCCTGAGGAAAGCAGAGGCACTCCGAAGAGAGAAAGCCATGGGCATGTGCAACCAAGGAGATGAAAATGTCCAACGCTCTATATGGCTCACAACTATGATCCCTTTAGTTTGAGGAAAACTTGACTGATTGTTATTTTTGTCCAGGCAGCAGAGATGAAAGCAGCACATGAAGCAGAAGGGAGAGTGGAGCCCGAGAAGACAGAGTAAGTTCCTGGTAACTTCGGCTACTTGCAGTGCTGCGGCAGGTAGTTCTTGATGACATCTACTGTTGTATTGCTGTGCTAACTAGAAATCTTGATTTCTGTTAATACAAGAAACAGGTATTTTGCAAGCCCTGGACACACTTCTTTTTACCCCAGCTGTACAATAAACATATTCCATTAACCATGTTAACTTTGTCATTGCCCTAGAAGATCAGAATTTCACCATCTGGCCAAACAAATCATTGAACACCCACACTTAGCAACTTCATATAATTGTGGTGGTGGTATCTAATATATTGAATACATATTACATGCCACAGTCTCTGCTAAGGTCTTTTTCTATTTGTTTTTAGAGAGTGCAAGTGTTGGGGGGGGTTGGTAGCGAGGGGCAAAGGGAGAGGGAAGGGATCTCAAGCAGACTCCCCGCTGAGCTCGGAGCATGACATGGGACTCCATCCCACGACCCTGAGATCATGAACCTGAGCTGAAATCAAGAGTCAGCCGCTTAACCGACTGAGCCACCCGCTTAACCGACTGAGCCACCCAGGCGGCCCAGTGTGCTAAGGTCTTTTATACAGTTTCTCACTTAATTCCTACCACAAGCTTAGAAGAATAGGTACTATTACTAATTCCAACAGTCTTTAAAAATAAAGGACAACTTTTCTGAAGGGAAAAAAAAATTTGTTTAGCCCCATATCAGAAGAGGACTACAAACACATTGACAACTGACGCGCCCCTATGACCGCAGCTCCTCAAAGCAGCATCGGTCATTACATGCAAAGTTGACATCCAGGCACTGTGGGGTGATACAGACTTGAAGTTCCCACCCCCCGGGAATAATGACAAGATTTCTCTTTAATTTAGTCTCCCTCCCTGGGCCAGGCCTCCTGCTGCCCTTCCATGCCGATGGGTCTCTCGTTCCTACAGCCTGGAAGACGGGGAGAAGGAGGATACAGCCAAAGAGGAAGAGCAAGCCGAGGCCCTGTGGGCAGACATGACAAAGAAGAAGAAGCGACGGCGGGGCCAGAAAGTCGAGAAGCCTGAAGCTTTCATGGCTAATTTTTTCAAAGGGCTGGAAGTCTATCAGACCAAGTTACTGGTAAGCGCTCCAGCCCTGGCCCCGCTCCTGACTCAGACCTCGGACGAGTGGCCACATTCCCTTTCACTGTTCAGGTCGTTATGCTTCTTCCTCTTTCTCATTCCTCTTCCTTTCCTCTTCCCCTTCATCTTCTGGTCCTGGTGTGTTGGAGGAAAAGGAGAAGAAGCTAACCTGGGCAAAGCCAAGCGCTCCAGCCCCTCTACCCAGCCCGGGATGCCCTGTGCTGTCCGCAGAAGGGTGCAGATACCTCTTTCTAGCTGGTTCTTCATGTGTGTCATGTGCAGACTTGGCTGATTGTAGTCCAAAATTCAGAAGTAGCTGGGTCATCTGGGATGCAAAAAGAATATGGTTACGTTAGGTTCACCTATTACTCCTCAAAAGTTACTTCACAGGGAGTCAGCTCTCAGCATAGCTCGTAATGTCCTTTCTCTGCACATTGCCTAGTGAGGGACAGTTGCTGATGGCCAGGACAGCATCACTGGGGAGAGGCCCCTCCACAGAGAGCTTGAGAGCTTTCTCCAAGAAGCTATCATTCCAGTCCTCAAGGGCTAGTTCTTCTGGGGAAGATGGCAGTGGGAATGCTGCCCCTTGAGGGGGCAGAGGCAGAGGCTCTGTGACTTACAAAGGGATGAAGACACTAGGCCACAGACTGGCTACCTCCAGGCTGGGAGCTACAGGGCTCTTCAGTGGGCCTTGAATACTCATAATTTCCAAATACACTACTTTCTGAGTGGAAAGTGCACGAGCGCTCGCGCACACACACACCCCTCCGCAGCAGCATTTGAATCCTCTGGGGTGATGTGCTTAGGCATTTGGGTCCCTGAGGGGTAACCCAGAGCAGGGTTCCCTTATCGTTCTCAGCAATTTTTTTTTTTTAATCCATGTCCCTGGCTCCTCCCCAAATAAGTCATAAGTCCAGTATTGTCTTAGAGGAGTGATTACCAACGAGTAGGACTTGTCTTGTGTACACTTCTAGCCAGAAAACGTCTTCTGTTTGAAGGAAGGCAGGTCTCTTTCCCTTCTAAAACTCTTCTACTCCTGCCTGTCCTTTCCTTTTCAGCATTACCTGGCCAGGAATTTCTACAACCTGAGGTTCCTCGCTCTGTTTGTAGCCTTCGCGATCAACTTCATCCTACTCTTTTATAAGGTGATACCGCATTCAGGGCTTATTTACTAAATAGACTGTATTCTTTTTTAAAATCATAATAGAATGTATGCTCTTAATTAGAGCGAAAATGTGAGTATCTAAGGAAATTTCTAAGACATTGGCTTCTAAAGGGATATGGTCTTTAGCAGTGCAGAGAAGGGAGACACCACTTGCCAGGGAAGCCATTTTGGGCACTATGTCCAGAGTTCAGGCTTGTTCTAGTCATTACTTCATAAACTCTCCAAATGTGTGTTGGGTACCTCCTATATGCTGGACCCTATAATGGGCACTGTGATGTGTCTCAAAATGAGTAATAACTATAGTTCTTTCCTTAAAGGATAAGGTAACAGAAAGCCATTATCATTGGCCCATAGGTTAGAACCATTATGAAGGAAGAATTAACAGTAGTTGGTTTTTGGGATATGGGAAAAAGGGACTGATCAGGATAAATAAAGATTTTGAACATTGGTAAGTGGGTCTCATAGACCATAGGCACATAATAAATGTTACTGGAATGAATTCATGAATGATAGGTTCTGGATTCTCGACATCGTCTTTAACTGGCTATCCTAACTTTGGCCTGTCTCCCTTTCTATCTAAAACCACCAATCTGACTTTTATAAAACCTGCTTTTACCTACATCAGCCTGCCACTAGGTTGAACTAGTAATGGCTTTCCATTGCCTGTGGAGGAGAAATGGAGGTCCATAGAGGGGTGTGGCAGATCTCGGGTTCAAACTTACCAAGGCGGAAGTGACTGCGGACAATTGTCCCGGCAGAGAGCCAGCTGGTGGTGGGGCTGCAGGGGGAAGCCTCACGGGTGTGGATCTGGGGGCCATCTGTGTCGGAATGGCAGTTGAAGCCATGAACATCACAGGTGTCGAAAAAAGAATGGAGACTGTTGAGTGTGCGTGTGTGCACACGTGCGTGCACTTGTACATGTGTGTGTTTGTGTCTCAGCCTCCTCCCCAGGCCACGGCCTTTCAGAAATTACCTCCCGTGGCATAGGGATCACGGCGTAGGTAGTGCAGCGTTCCTAACTTTGAAATTTTTTGCTTTTTTGGGGGGGGGGAGATCGTCTTTGTCTCTTAAAAATTGTGTTCGTAGTTATTAGAGATACTGGGGAGTCCTAGGAATAAGTTCCGTAAAACCTCATTCATTCAGCAGGTAATGCTGCATCACTACTCTGTGCAGCAGATGCTAGCAAGCTCAACAGGGTGGGGGGCGTGGGGAGCAGAGCCCAGTGTCAGAGGCTCTCTCTGATGTTGGTAAGAGAGTGTGTCTTGGGCCAGGTCACTGAAGAACCTTTAGAAGAAGAGACAGAGGACGTTGCAAACCTGTGGAATTCCTTTAATGATGAGGAAGAGGAAGAAGCGATGGTGTTCTTTGTCCTGCAGGAGAGCACTGGGTATATGGCACCAACGTTGCGGGCCTTGGCCATTATCCACACCATCATCTCTTTGCTCTGTGTGGTGGGCTATTACTGCCTGAAGGTGAGTCGCTGGCCACTCTGAATCTAATGGGACTCCTTAGGGAAGACATCATTTTGAACCCAGCCAGGTCTTTGTTCTCCAGGACTTTGCTGGTGGACTGAGGTTCATGGAGCAGTGGCACTGCCATCACTGGGAGCGGGTTAGGACTGCAGACTCTTGCCACACCCTGAGGCTTTTATTTCTTTTATTTTTTTTTAAGGTTTTTTTTTATTTATTTGACAGAGACACAGCAAGAGAGGGAACACAAGCAGGGGGAATGGGAGAGAGAGAAGCAGGCTTACTGCGGAGCAGGTTAGCCGGATGTGGGGCTGGATCCCAGGACTCTGGGATCATGACCTGAGCTGAAGGGAGATGCTTAAGGACTGAGCCACCCAGGCGCCCCACCCTGAGCCTTTTAAATCAGAATCTACAACTCAGCATGCCTCCCGGGGGATCTGTATTCACACGAGTTTGAGAAGCCTTGCTCTGGGAATCCCTTTTCAGTCACTTCCTGTTGACTTTCATAGGATTAGAATCACCAGGCTAAGTCACACGTGGGGCTAGTAATGAGAGCTCCTTCTGATCTTTGAACTTAGGTTGGAATTTTTATAAAAATGCTGTTCACCTTTCAAAACGTATTAGGTTTCAACTACTTGAGATAGCAGAAGAAAACTTACTGATGAGTTACTGTTTCAGTTATCCAGTGCTAGGTAACAGATTGCCCCCAAAACTTAGTGGCTTAAAACAACAATTACTTTCTCTCTCTGGTTCTCTGGCTTGACTGGGCACACTTGAGCAGTCCCTCTGCTCTGAGTGAGGGCAGCTGTGTCAGCCACCATCTGTCCGCTCAGCTGGGCTGGACTGTCCCTGATGACACGCTCCCACGCCTGCAACGCTGACAAGGGAGCAAACGGTTGGAAGGCTGAGCTCAGCCAGGGTAGCTGGGCCTCTCTGTCTCCCTGAAGACTCAGGGCATCCCTGAGTCACAGGCTCAGCCCAGAGTCACTGACACAGAGGAGGTGAGCGGGAGCCACACCAGGGTACGACTATCGGGAGACATAGTTCACTGTGGCCATCCTCACACGCTACTACGGTTATATGAATCCTCATATATGCGTATGAATCCTGCTATCCTATTTTTGGTATTCCAAGTCCGGTTCTGCTACTAGGCTACCACATCTTTTTTTCCTCATTGCATTTTTTTTCTTCTCTGAATTGGAAGTCTCCCTGGCCATACACCACACCATCTTCCCCCTGGGAAGAGTCCACAACATGTATTCCTATCCTTGTGGCTGTCACTTCCCCCCAGTGAACTAGAGTGTTCTGCGGGAAGTCTAGCTGCCCCGTTGGGGCAACCACATGCCCTGACCCACACTGAGGACTCCTTTGTAATGATGAAATCACAGAGTCTACAGCCAGGCTGCCTGGGTGGGACTCCCAGCTCTGCCACCAATCTCACCATTCCTCTGATTGCTCATCTGTAAAAATGAGTGTTATA
This sequence comes from Callorhinus ursinus, assembly GCF_003265705.2. NCBI lineage: Eukaryota > Metazoa > Chordata > Mammalia > Carnivora > Otariidae > Callorhinus > Callorhinus ursinus. Next base: position 955,769 of record NW_027397087.1, on the reverse strand, counting down.
ATAATAACACCAACTCCAAAAAGTTGCTGGGGGTATTAAATGAAGCAGTATGTATAACAGGACTCAGAACCCCAAATACAGTAACCACGAGAGCGTGCTAGTGGTTTGCCTTAGTCCAGCATCCTGGGGCTCAGCTTGTTGGATTCGGTGCAGATTATCACGGGAACCTAGAGAAAACAAAAGGTAAATACTACCTAGGGAATAAAGATGTGGAGGTCCTCCTTACAAGGGTATGCAAACCCTTAGGAGACTGAAGGGGGAAGTGCTTCAAATCCCAGAGATGAGTACTGCTCTAACCCTTGGTGGTGGTGGTGGTGGTGGTGGTGGTGGTATCATTATTATTATTATTATTCAGAATCCTTCCCGAATACAGCAGACGTTGTTAGTCAAGGCGGCTTTACCTTTGCTTTCCCTCCCACATCATCCATTAGCAAGCAGCAATCATTGATTCCTCACAGTGTGCAAATGCCTATTATTAGCCTTTGCTACCTTCCTGTCGTTAGTCTTTTATCTTCTCTGTGGTGTTTTGTCATTTTAAAGAGAAAAAGGGCAAGAAGTAACTCTTTACAAATCATTATCTAAATTTTGTCTTTTTTTCTTGGAAATAAAAAAATAGTGTGGGGCATATGGATATCATGAGCTTTGAGAAAGAGTCACTGGAAGAAACCATTTGGAGACCCAGGCCTGAGGAATGTCACCATGTAACCAGTGGCTTTCCAGCCACATGACAAGCCCTGGCTCTGTCTGCATTAAGCTTTCCTGGCTAGAGGAGCCCCTGGCTGCTCACTTCCTGGGATTTCAGTAGTCTCCTCTGACCTCACTAACTCTGTCCCTTATTTGAAGTATGTGTGTCTGGTGATGGTTGGAAAGTGGATTACTTTCCCCTCCTTCTCTGTGTACCTTTTTGGTGGTAGGTCATCAAAGCCATGCCACCATCTCTAGGCTAAAATGACAGTGACAACCAGAAGAGAATGAGGAGTGATTGTCGGGAACCAATAAGTGTGCTACTCTCAGGAAGAAAACTTAGTACTGAAAGACTGTACAGAGCCCAGTGAATCCTCTCCTCCTAGCTAGCATCAACCAAACATCAATGCCATGAGATGAATATGACCATAGCCATTGAAGGGGGCTGGAACATTCCATGGTATTTCTGTGGCTGTCCAATCCACTCTAGAATAGTTCATTTTCTTTCTAAGTCTTGGCTCAACTCCAGTCTAGGAGTCCTAGGGGACCTAACCTATTTGGCCCAGGAACTGGTCTAAATATGGCCTTCTTCCCAGGATGGGTCAAGGAGCCCAGTTTGTATTACTATCAGCTATTCAATCCAAACCTTGAAGGGTGGCCCAAATGAAACCAGCTTTTTGGAGAGGGAGGCATATTAGCCAAAGGAGTGAGAAGAGATTTATTTGGCTTTAGATCTACACCTAGGCACCGTAAGAATCCTACTGCAAAGAGATTCATGCCCCAGGGGCACCTGGTTGGCTCATTCGGAGGAGCATGTGACTCTTATCTCAGTGTCATGAGTTCAAGCCCCAGGTTGGATATAGAGATTACTAAAAAAAATACATTTAAAAAAGAGAAAGTGAGAGAGATTACCGCCCTTAAGTTGGAAAGGCTAATTTGTGGGGAATGCTTGGGAGAGAGCGCTGTAATCAGAAAGCCTTCTCTGAGTAACCAATGCCTTCCCACTCCTAGGTCCCTCTCGTGGTATTCAAAAGGGAAAAAGAAATTGCCAGGAAGCTGGAGTTCGATGGCCTGTATATCACTGAACAGCCCTCTGAAGATGACATCAAGGGGCAGTGGGACCGCCTGGTAATCAACACACCGTAAGTGTCACCCCTCACCACCATCCCGAAAAGGAAAAGGAGTCTGTACTGTAAATAAAATGACATGTTCTTAACCAGCTTCGGAGACTGATTAATATAAACCTTTTTTTTTTTTGGTTTCTAGGACTTATTTTCTCCACTGCCTTCCTAGTAAAATAGCCTCTTGCCCCTCAAACACTTGTGTGTATCTCTAAGCATTTAATGGGGGACAGAGGATGTGATCAGGGAGTGCTAAGCATATTTAATTAAGACCAGATGGTCCAGTACAGTATGACTTAGTTTTCCATGTTCAAGCCATACAGAATGTTTCCCCGGCCCGGGGGTTCTGAGATCGTCTGATCAGCTTCTCCAGAGCTCCCGTCCGGCACAGCAGTTCCATGACCACACCCCTCTGAAGTCTTCTCAGACAAGTAGCCTGGTTGGTAATAGAACTCCTGCCATTATCACTTGGTAGGCAGTTCCTTGGGCAGTTAAAATAGGGCCATGGGGGGGCGGTGGTTACCACCTGTGGCGCACAGCCTGCTTTGTTGGAAGGCAAGTGTATAATTAGTACTGTGGTGGGAAAGAGCGTGGATTCTCCAGCCACAGGTGGAAGACCAGGTCAGCTCTGTCAGTTGTCTGTGGGCAAGGTAATGAAGCCTGCTGAGCCTCGATTTCCCCTTCATTAATAGAGGCATGAGAATACCACCTCCTGAAGTCCAGGAGGATCAATGAATGCATGTTACATGCTTGGTACAGTGCCTGGCGCATGGTAGGCATCAAGCTTTTCGTCATTCCCTTTCTCTACCTGTTCAAAAAATGGCCATCACCATTAGTGAAGGTAACGCCAATGTGTTCACAACTGGGAAAATGAGAGTTTCGAGATAAATTAATGCGCCAAAAGAGAAGAGCTACAGGGCTAGATATGTAAACAGAGGTGACTGTGTTGAAACTCTTGAGCTGTGCCAATTAAACCGTGCACGTTTGCCAACAACAACCCTGACCCCTGGGGGAAGAAAATCGCTCCTGATACAAAGATGGTCATGCAAACAAGGGAGGCAGCTCTATAAAGGCACAACTGAGCTCTTTAAAATAGTCTCTAGAATGGGAAGATTCTTCTCTTGGTGGGGGGGAGTGAGCATGCAAATCGAAAGCATGTCCCTGCTGCATGCAGGTCCTTGCCAATCCCCTCAAATAAGGGAAACTACAAAGCCCGGTTTCTGACCCTTTGTCATCACATCACAGAAATTTTGGATACTGTTAAATAATGTGATTCTTTGGTCAGCTGTCTGCAATTATCAGTAATGCTTGTGACACAGGTGATATGGCCTAAGAGTCCCAGTAAAAAGGCAGTTTAAGATCTAGAAATACAAGTATCTAAGGAGTTAAAGAGACGAGTACACTAAAACGTCCCAACAAGGATATTTGTTATTTTTTTTATTTGAAGGGACTTAAATGTCCATGAGCATAAAAATGCATAAATAGCTCTTTTAAAATTTTTAGATGGATGAATCTTTTTTTTCCACAATAATGGCATCATAGTACATGCAGAGCTTTGCAGTAACCTACTTTTTACGGTTAACTATATACCAAAGAGAGCTATCTTTTAGTTTTATATTGTTAAATTCACATATTAAGAAAATATAAAATGTATATTTTAAGTATAATAATGAACTACAAAGTTTTAAAAATGGAACCTTGCTCATAGCTTCCAAGCCCCGGATGTTCTCCCTGATCATAACCTTCCCAACCCCCACTTAAGTACTCTCCTGGCTTTAGTGATAGTCATTCTTTTACCACTTAGGTATGTGTCCTAGAAGCGGTCTTTCACATTGACTATTTTTGAACTTTATGGAAATGGAATTATGCTATACGCATTATGCGGTCATACTTTTGTTCAACACTGCATCTGGGAACTCATCCATGTTGATGTGTATAGCCATAGTTTGGTCATTCTGAAAACTAGCATTTTCCGTTATATGAGTATTTATCATGTATATGTCATGTATTTATCCATTTTCCTGACAATGGACTGTTTCTACTCTCTGGCTCTTACAAACAGTGGGACAATGAACACTTTTATACCTGAGGTTCCAGTAAAAGGTTTCTCTAGAGTAGAGACCAGGAAGGGAATTTGCATAATAGTAGGAGATGCAAATGTTTGTCTTGATTTACATTCCAACCATCACTGTATGTGAGTTCCTGCTTCCCTGCCTCTGCCTCACTTGTTAAGATACTCAGATAATTGTGCTAATTCGGTAGGTGTGTAATAGCATCTCACTGTGCATCTCCTTCATTTCTAAAGAGGTTGAGCATCTTGTATTTTTATTTTTGACCATTCATATATAGAAGTGTTTTTTTTTAAGATTTTATTTATTTATTTGACAGAGAAAGACAGTGAGAGAGGGAACACAAGCAGGGGGAGTGGGAGAGGGAGAAGCAGGCTTCCTGCCAAGCAGGGAGCCCGATGCGGGGCTCCATCCCAGGACCCTGGGATCATGACCTGAGCCGAAGGCAGATGCTTAATGACTGAGCCACCCAGGCGCCCCTAGAAGTATTGTTTATTGATACATTTCCCTTTTGGAGGTTCTGTTGTCTACCTCACACTTTAAGGATTATTATCAAGTAAAATTATGTTTTCTACCTTCAAGGAGCTTACATAACTAATTAGGGGACAAGAATACTCAGACCAAAGTAAGATCATGTCTGTGAAATGCTCTTTCCTGGAACCTTCAGTCAGTGACCCTGTGGCATCTCTTGTGGAATTTTCCACTTAGGACAAAATGTGACCAAGGCTGAGTTGTACGTTATGGACCATTTGTATAAGGGATTTAAGAGAAAGGAGATTTTAGTGTGGACAGAGGAAGCCTGGATTGATTTTTTTATTTGCTTTGTTTATTTTAGGTTCTAAATGTAATACATGAAAAAAAAAATCAAGTAGAAAAGCGTACAAAGAAGAAAATCAAAATAATCATTTCCATGCCTCCAGAGATAAAATCTATTACCACTTGACTCTATAAACTCAGCATTCGTTTTTGCTTTTAAGTGACATTTGGATGTTTGAAACAAAGAGATTGCTTTACTTTCCCCCTCCCCCTGTCCCTGCAAAAAAAAAAATTTTGAAAGATTGTCAGCCTGTTGGGGAAGTGGCATTTGCTGAGGGTTATTCTTCTGAGAGGTCCCTGAATAGAGGGAGGTCCTCACTTCCTTATTACCAGCTTGGGTGGTCTTTATAGGAGACTACTGTGTTCCAGCGTCAATAAGAATGGACTCAAATTAAGGAAAACTGAACTAAGAATGCATGCACCAAGGTCCAGAGGTTCCTTGGCTGCAATCTAGACTCACAAGGAACTCTCCCAGGAAAGATCAATCATTGTGGAAGGGAGAAAAATCCTTTTTTTTTTTTTTTTTTTTGAGAGAGAGCAAGCACTCAAGGTGGGGAGGGGCAGAGGGAGAGAGAGCGAATCCCAAGCAGGCTCCCCACTGAGCACAGAGCCCGAGTGATCTCATGACCTGAGCCAAAATCAAGAGTTGGATGCTTATCTGACTGAGCCACCCAGGTGCCCCAGGAGAAAAATATCTTAAATGGTTTTTGCCAACATACCTGAAAGTGACAGTTCCTCCTGGACTTTAACACTTACAAACTCTTTGCAGTGGAACTGGTAAAAATTACTAGGCTGAGGAAAGACATTCTTCTGAGGGGTTAGGGATGGTATGGCAGGGGGAACCACCTCCAAAAGACAGAGGGATCTAATTCCCTGAGAAAAGCAGACCCCACAGGAGTTATATAGGGATGGAGAATAGAGTGTAAGAGCACTCTGGTTAAGAAAAACCCCACATACATGAACTAAAGGGATTCCCATACTGGAAATGTCATCAAGTTAGGGACTTTGTCTACACTTTCCACCACTGTATCCCTATCACCTACCCTGGGTACCAACATGAAGTTAGGTACTCAGTGAATGAAGCCTGAATGCATGTGTTTTCCTCTAGGGTTTTGTTTCTAGTTACACTGGGATCAAGAAACATGTACCTGCTTCTGTCTAGTCTACCATCACAAATCCTGGCTCTTTACCATAATTTTGAGGCAGAAAATGTAGAGTGGCTCTCCAGGTGTTTCAAAAGTCAACACAAAGAAGCAAGGCCATAGATCAGTTAGATCTGTGATGACTCTGAGCTTCAATCAGTCTGAATTCTTGAATGAGTGGGACAAAACCCAAGGAGATCCTAGATCCAGACACAGATCGCATAGCTTCTTGATGTGTTTGCCTTGATATTAAGAACCTCCCCTTTTCATTTTCTTTTTCAGATCTTTTCCTAATAACTACTGGGACAAGTTTGTCAAGAGAAAGGTATGCCTTATCAGTTGGTGGGGGTGGGGAGGTGGTTTCCATGACCACCAAAGAAATGTAGATTTTTTTTTTAAGTTCTACATATACAAACATGAATAAATCTGCTGTTGTTTTTATGATGGTATCTTGAACAGAGTAAGTCACAGAAGGGTTTTTGTCTGAACATATGTAGGTTTTGGCTCCATTCCTATACTCCTCTGCTCTAAACAGCTTAACACCATCACTACTTTCTGCATACTAGTTTTCTTCTCCCGTCCGAAAAGATACCAGCTTGAGAAGTGGTTTTCACTTGGTCTCTTTCGTTTCTGTTTTCTCCCGGGGCTATTTTTTTTCCTCTTTATTTTCCTGTTGCATTTTGAATCGTGTCTTCATCAACCCCCTTGAAAGAGCCCAGAGTGCAGGGAAGCTCTGAAGACCTTGGGGCCGGAGACAGCACCGTGCTGCGCGGCCCGAGCTCACCCTGTCGTCCTCTCTCTCCAGGTGATCAACAAGTACGGAGATCTCTACGGAGCAGAACGCATTGCTGAACTCCTGGGTTTGGACAAAAATGCCCTTGATTTCAGCCCAGTCGAAGAGAGCAAAGCAGAGGCGGCCTCTCTGGTGTCATGGTACAGAGCTTAGGGGTTCAAATCCCAAGTCTGGCCCAAGTGGATCCTTTGTTTTTCCAGTTCTCTTCAGTTTGCCAGAGGGAAGGCCTGCAGCACGCCCATGTGCACTCAGGCTCTGGTCTGGCTTAGGGGTTTTCTTCTAGCTTCTGACATATTGGGAGAACACAGCCTCAAAAAATTTAAAGACCTGTCAGCTTTTATGCCTGTTGGAGCTGAAAGAGAAAGACTAATTAAAATTTCAGGATGTATTGATTCAACCGTTCTCGGTCTCATGGGGAACACATACAACTTGATAAAGCTCAGAGCTGTGTTTAGATTATTAAACCTGAGAGAAAAAACTTAATTTTCCCCCTTATTAAACACTTAACTAAAGTCTGACATTTATAAGTTTTAAAATTTTTTTGTTCCCCTTTAGGCTGAGTTCCATCGACATGAAGTACCATATCTGGAAGCTGGGAGTTGTTTTTACCGACAACGTGAGTATGACACCCAGAAAAACAAGATTCTGTACCGCAGAATCTATGTCACTGGATGCCATAGGGCCACAAGCTAGGATGGGTGCCAGGAAGATTCAGGGCTTGCTTATCAAAGATGGAGGGCCTTCCTGGTGTTGGGGGAACAGTAGTGGTGGAAGGCGGATGGGCTTTCACTTGGCAATTCTTAGGCCAGTTGCAGCACCTCAGCTCCTCAGTATCCAGGGGAAAAATGGTTTAATGGGCCCATCATGAGGCATGAATGCCTGAAAGGTTGCTGAATCGCCCCTCCATCCTTCCTCCGCAGTCCTTTCTCTACCTTGCCTGGTATACAACCATGTCAGTCTTGGGCCACTACAACAACTTCTTCTTCGCTGCTCATCTGCTGGACATCGCAATGGGCTTCAAGACACTGAGGACTATTCTGTCATCTGTAACTCACAATGGCAAGCAGGTATTGGGGTTTATACTGTGCAGAACAGGAGAGGCCTAGATAGGGATAGGGGAAAAAAAGCCAACATGTGGTACACTAGTGTATGCCAGGAAGGTATGTGTCATGGTGTATAGTACGCCTTTCTTGGCCAAACACATGAACTAGTAGATTGTTATTGCAAAACTGTAACCATCACTTAAGAGACATAAGACCTTGATGTAGAAACCCTGAACATTTAGATCAACCAGGAAAAAGGGGGAGGGAAGGAAGTGATGGACATATCAGAATCGCTCTGGAGACCTTTTCTGGTTTACCCTTTCCTCCACGAATCTGATACATTCCCTGGGGGTTGGTAAGTAGGCTATGCAATTAGGAAGCTCCCCGGGTACTTCTGATACATGCTTCTGATTAAAAGGAATCACTTAGACATTACACACACACACACACACACACACACACACACACACACACACACACACACACAC